>NC_079228.1:5136160-5187409 GCF_029633865.1 Lampris incognitus
CAACAGGGAGAAACAACAGGGAGGAACCTCAGGGAGAAACAACAGGGAGAAACAACAGGGACAAACAACAGGGAGGAACCTCAGGGAGAAACAACAGGGAGAAACAACAGGGAGGAACCTCAGGGAGAAACCTCAGGGAGAAACAACAGGGAGAAACAACAGGGAGGAACCTCAGGGAGAAACAACAGCGAGAAACAACAGGGAGATACAACAGCGAGAAACAACAGGGAGAAACAACAGGGAGAAACAACAGGGAGAAACAACAGGGAGGAACCTCAGGTAGAAACAACAGGGAGGAACCTCAGGGAGAAACAACAGGGAGGAACCTCAGGGAGAAACAACAGGGAGGAACCTCAGGGAGAAACAACAGCGAGAAACAACAGGGAGATACAACAGCGAGAAACAACAGCGAGAAACAACAGGGAGATACAACAGCGAGAAACAACAGGGAGAAACAACAGGGAGAAACAACAGGGAGAAACAACAGGGAGGAACCTCAGGTAGAAACAACAGGGAGGAACCTCAGGGAGAAACAACAGCGAGAAACAACAGGGAGGAACCTCAGGGAGAAACAACAGGGAGGAACCTCAGGGAGAAACAACAGGGAGGAACCTCAGGTAGAAACAACAGGGAGGAACCTCAGGGAGAAACAACAGGGAGAAACAACAGGGAGAAACAACAGGGAGAAAAACAGGGAGAAACAACAGGGAGAAACAACAGGGAGAAACAACAGGGAGGAACCTCAGGGAGAAACAACAGGGAAAAACAACAGGGAGAAACAACAGGGAGGAACCTCAGGGAGAAACAACAGGGAGAAACAACAGGGAGAAACAACAGGGAGGAACCTCAGGTAGAAACAACGGGGAGGAACCTCAGGGAGAAAAAACAGGGAGGAACCTCAGGGAGAAACAACAGCGAGAAACAACAGGGAGATACAACAGCGAGAAACAACAGGGAGAAACAACAGGGAGGAACCTCAGGTAGAAACAACAGGGAGGAACCTCAGGGAGAAACAACAGCGAGAAACAACAGGGAGGAACCTCAGGGAGAAACAACAGGGAGGAACCTCAGGGAGAAACAACAGCGAGAAACAACAGGGAGATACAACAGCGAGAAACAACAGGGAGAAACAACAGGGAGAAACAACAGGGAGGAACCTCAGGCAGAAACAACAGGGAGGAACCTCAGGGAGAAACAACAGGGAGAAACCTCAGGGAGAAACAACAGCGAGAAACAACAGGGAGATACAACAGCGAGAAACAACAGGGAGAAACAACAGGGAGAAACAACAGGGAGAAACAACAGGGAGGAACCTCAGGGAGAAACAACAGGGAGAAACAACAGGGAGGAACCTCAGGTAGAAACAACAGGGAGGAACCTCAGGGAGAAACAACAGGGAGAAACAATAGGGAGAAACAACAGGGATAAACCAGAGCCCTAGAAAGAGAGAGTTGCGTCAATGAGGGTCAGAACGCGAGAGGGTCACGTGGTTCATGTAGCCGCCGAATAGTTCCAAACGAAGCTTGGCGGCTCATTTAAATGAACTGCTTAGCCGCGATTTCTGGTAACTACTCACCAATATTTTCAGATTTCTACATTTGGTAACACTGTAGTATGGGGAACGTAGTCACCATTAATTGGGTGCTTATTAGCATGCAAATTAGCAACATATTGGCTCTTAATTGGTCATTATTACATACTCATTAGTGCCTTGTTCTGCATGGCCTTATTATACAACCAGTAAGCCATTAACTATGAGTTTTCCCTCTATAACCTCAGAAGTATTGCTTATTAGTAGCACCATCTCAATATGCTTTGCTTAGTATGGCCTTTATAAGGTGGTAGCACCACAAGAAGAGTTATTCTCCCTTACTAACACTTAATGAATATGGTCTGTTCTTACATAACACAACACAAAACTACAAGTGTTCATAGTGTTACATTACTGTAAATTAAGTTTTTGTTACTTAGAATATGTTCCCCATACTAAAGTGACATCTTGATCATTACTAATTCACTAGTAATTAAGTTTTTTTATGTTCCCCATACTAAAGTGTTACCAAAAACTTAATTACTAGTGAATTAGTAATGATCAAGATGAACAGTAGATGAATAGTAGATGAACAGCAAATGAACAGCAAATGAACAGCAGATGAACAGCAGATGAATAGTAGATGAACAGCAGATGAACGGTAGATGAACAGCAGATGAACAGCAGATGAACAGCAGAGATGGCAGAGTTAAAACAAGTCACAACCTAGAAGGCTCATAGTCTCTGTCTCAAGGCCATTAAATTCCTAACAAACAGCGCACTATACTCAAGGCAATTTCCTGGAAAAACTCTGTTGTGTATTCTATATAATAAACAATAAGCAAGAACATTACATTTGTTATAAGTCTGATAAGAGACACCTGCCTTCCCCGCCCCCCAAAAATTTTTTTTTTCAATTACCTTTTATATTATATTAGAGGAGGAGATTGATTGTTCTGTCCTCCAACTCAGACAGAGACGAACGATGTGGTGCTGTGAACGAGGGTTCAGTTGTAACCATCCCCCAAACGCCATTATGAAATAACTCATGTCATAGGGTTGGTATCATGCCAGTAACGTTGGTGCCACTAGGTGGCAGTGTGACATCACTAACAGTGAGTGCTGTCGCCGTGCTTAAACTCGGAACATAATCAATAAGATTGATATTGATTGTTGCATTGTTTGAGAATGGATGCACCAGGGATGGTGTTTTTCAAATGCGTGGCGCGTTAAGTCCAGGACGTCATGGTGGACTGGTACTGCAGAGGTTCCGGCTATGAAAGGTTTATGCTACGCTCCCAACATGATCCCGTCTGCCAGCTAAACTGATTAATGGCTGTCTGTGTCACTCAACCATCAAATCTGCTTGAAGGTGATGTTTGTAGGAGAGCCAGAGAGAGAGAGAGAGCCAGAGATAGAGAGAGACAGACCGACAGACAGACAGACACAGTAAGACAAAGAGAGAGAGCGACAGACAGACAGAGACAGAGAGAGAGAGGGCGAGCAGAGCGAGAGAGGGAGACAGAGTGAGAGAAGCCGAGATGAGAGAGACCGAGAGAGAGAGAGACAGAGAGACAGAGAGACAGGGAGGCAGCGATAGAGAACGACAGAGGGAGCGGGAGCGACAGAGAGCGAGAGGGGGGGGGAGAGACAGAGAGTGAGAGATGGAGAGGGAAAGAGAGAGAGGCAGAGAGGGAGATACAGAGACAGACAGAGACCGGGACAGAGAGAGAGAGAGATACAGAGCGAGAGAGAGCGAGAGACAGAGGCAGAGACAGGGAGATACAGAGCGAGAGAGGAAGAGCGAGAGACAGTGAGAGGGAGAGGGAAAGACAGAGAGAAAGTGACAGAGACAGACGGAGAGATACAGAGCGAGAGACAGAGACCGAGACAGGGGGATATACAGAGCGAGAGAGGAAGAGCGAGAGCGATGCATGGTAACCAAACAATTCCGAAACAAATCCTGGCTAAAGAGATGAAGGTGTGGAGGACAGAGGTTGAAGGAGCCCCATAAGGCACATGAGACTAAAATTGAAAATGGAAGCAACAAAAGTAAGAAAAATTACTGGAAAGAAGACTGTTTGGAGATGGGGGGAGATGGAGAGAGCAGAGATGTAGGTCCCCATCTAGCAAAAGATAAGCTATGGCTCTTTTAAACCAGAAAGGAAAATGATTTCTGAAGGTTGATTCCATTCCTCCCACCTCCACCTGTGTTCCTTCTCATCCAGGCTGCCGTCCTCATGCCTCGTTTCTTTTGCTATACTTCACATTATCTGTTAACTTTACGAAACAAGCTGGCAGAGTGCATGTGCCATCAAGGACCAGTCAAGCTCAAACCTAAAGCATCACAGGTGTTCTGGGTGTACAGAAACAGCTTTACAAAAATGTACAGCTGTTCCTTATTAATTAGAAATATGAAATACTATAATATTCCAACAAGGACTTGTGGCTAACACAGAACAAGTTAACTCCACCGCCGCGGACAATGCTGTTCTCAGTGCATCACCCAACTGCATGGCGATTTAGCACCAGTCAGATGGGATGCTGGGGCTGTGTCTAGCTACGCAATAGAATTGGAAAGGGGGGCAAATCACTGGTCGAACGGGACTATATCCCTGGAGCGCAAGCTACAGTTTCGCTGAACAGGTGGCTTTCCTGGACGATGAGTGTGAGGATTTAGAGGGAAGGTCATGCAGGTACAACTTGAGAATTATTGGTCTAGGTGAGGGCGAGGAGGGACAACATCCAACTGACTTCATTGCTGGCCCCGCTCAAAGATGTTCTGCTTCTGAAACTAGAAGAAGGACCGACAGAGCACACCGTTCCCTGCTGCCGAGTCCCCAATCTGGAGAGAAGCCACGTCCATTCATTGTTCGTGTACACTATTTTAGTGTCAAGGAGGACATTATGCAAGGCGCAAGACAAGCGAGTCCACTTCTCTACAATGGCCAAAGATTCTTACTATTCCCGGACTACACTGCAGCTGTTGCTAAGAACAGGGGAGCAGTCGGGAACCGCCGAAGCCAGGACGCGAACCCGGATCTCCCGCACCACGGACGACAACGTTAACCAGTCGACTAAAGGGTCCGACTCGTAGTTAAGGGCTAGCGAGTCTATTCATCCATGATAATTACACTACTCCCCTTCTTCGGGAAGCGCGTCCCTGCACTTCAGTATACCAGCTCCCTCACGCCTCTGGGCGCGCACGCTTCCGATGGCCTCACGGTCTCACCATCCCACTTCTGACAAGAACGTAGCGAATTCGAGGAGGGGGGGGGCAGCCGGGAACCGTCGTAGCCAGGATGCGAACCCGGATCCCCCGCAACACGAGCGACAACGTTAACCAGTCGACTAAAGGGTCCGACTCGTTAGTCAAGGACTAGCGAGTCTACACATCCGTGATCATTACAGTATAACAGTTTTATACAATGGATAATATATACCTTGAAAACAGCTCCTTTTTCCGTCTTCTTCCCCAACCCCCCCCCCTCCCTTTTTTTTACTTTTTACTTTTTACTCGTCTCAGCGGTCTAGCTTTCCTCGACAGGTCTAGCGATGGTAAACATTTCTCCTTTCATTTGCCATACTGACTGTATCTCTCACTCCAACTTTGTTAATAGATGTTAATGTCCATTATCTCCTGCAGTGACACACAATGTCACTAACATCTAGACCAGGGAGTGGTATGAGTAGGTCAGTCAACTGGACCAGGAAAAAGGTTCTGACTCATCTTAAACACCTCAACACTCATATTGCATTTCACTAGGAAACGCACCTTCGCGACCCAGACCAAGTTCAGCTTCGCTACGGTTGGGTAGACCAGTTGTTCCACTTGAAACTTCAATTGAAATCCGAGGGTCCGTTATACTGGTTAACAACAATATCCTATTTTCGGTCTCAAAGGTTGATGCAGATTCAAGGGGCTGTTACATATTTATCACTGGTCGGATGTATAATAGTCTGGTTATTCTAGCCAACATGCACACTTCAAATTCTGTAAGGATTTTTGTTTATCCCGCTTACCTGAGATCAACACGGTCTCATCCTTGGTGGGGACTTGAACTGTGTCCTGTCCATCACTCTTGATCGTAGCGCATCAAAACCTGCCCCTCCTTCTAAAAGTTATTTTGAACTTGATAGAACTTATGCCACTTCCCCATCGCCCGACCTTTAAACAAACGTCTTCCACTACAAATTGAATTATACCTTTTGTCAATTGGACATGCAGAGCGCCTCCTTTTGAAATCACGCTCCAATAATTATGAACAGTGGGAGAAATCCAGTAGAATTGTTGCACCTTAGCTCTGCCAAGTATCAGCTGGTCAAACCATAGCAGAAATTCGTACTCCCTCGGGTATAGTCACTACTGACCATGATGAGATAAACGATACATTTCGTAAATTTTTATTCAAAACTTCATGGTTCTGACCCCCCTGAAGATCCGTTATTAATGGATTCTTTTTTTCCAAAAACGTGAGCTCTCCTCCATTGATGTGAATTGAATGTTAAAGACAGACATTAGAAAGCCCATCTCCAAAACTGAAATAATGCAACCAATTGAAATCATGCGAAGGGGCAAGTCTCCGGGGCCAGACTGTTTCCCAACTGAATTTTATAAGAAATGTTCAAAGATTCTTTCCCCACTATTGCCCGAAGTGTTTGGCGAATCATTCAGCGCTCACTTTCTCCCTCCCTCGTTATGTAAAGCCTCAATTTCTATATTGCTCAAGAAGGGTAAGAATCCCTTTGATTGTGCATCTTACCGACCATCTCGCTACCTAATACTGATGTGACGATACTGGCTAAAGCTCACCGTTTAGAGACCGTGTTTCCAGTTATACTTTCCCGAGACCAGACTAGATTTGTCAAAAACAGGCATTCTTTTTTAATCTTCATCTTCTTTTTAACATTCTTTATTCCAAGCCTTCTCAGACCCCAGAGGTGGTGGTATCATTTGATGTGGAAAAGGCGTTTGACTACCTTCTTTTTACTTTGCGAAAATTTGGTTTCAGTGATAATTTTATATCCTGGGTCAGATTATTGTACTCGTCCCCAAAGGCCTCAATCCATAAATTACATAATCACTCCCTCTTTCCAGTTATGCAGAAGAACTAGACATGTGTGCCCTTTAAGTCACCTGCTCTTTGCGATAGCAATAGATCCATTGGCCATAGCCCGGCGTAGCGACCACAACATCCGTGGTATTCATAGAGATCAAGAACCAAAGGTATCACTTTTTGCTGATGACCTGTTGGTTTTTGTATCTGACCCCTTAATCTTCATCCACAAGATCTGGATATTATTGAAAGATTTTTGAAAATGTTCTGGATACAAACTGAATTTACATAACAGTGAACTAATCCAAATTAACTCTGTGGCAGAAGGGAGCGTTCCGGTAAGGCGGCATGCTAGACAGACGTATTTCTCTCCTCCACAAAACCTAGGTAAATTTTGTTTCAAACCAAACTAATCACTGTTGTAAGGTGAGCAATAACACTAAACATATTCTGATGTCGTCTACATTCGGAAGACCGAGCAGAAGTTGTGGAAAAACTTTACAATCTAAAATAGAATTTGGCTTGACCAAGCAAAGTAGGGAAGAAAAGCAGACGTAAGCGTAAATGCGGATGTGAATGTTGAAAAAGCCGAAGATGAAGGAACAAAAAAATGTGCCAATTCTCCAAGCTATCAAAGACCTGAAGGCCAACTTTTCTCCGACAGATTTGACGGAATACTGGCTGTAATAGAAGGACTGAGGAAGGAGGTTGGGGAGTGTATGAAACGTGTTAAAAGTGCAGTGATCAACATTTCTAGCACTGAATATGATGTTGCAACCCTTCAAGCTAAGGTCCAGGGCCATGACAGTAAAAACAGATAACTGAAGGACAAATCAGAATCAGAAATCAGAATCAGAAACACTTAATTTTTCATTTCATTTCATGTGCGCAAGTGCATGAAATGAAATGAAACATCGTATCCCGCAGCCACAGCAGTGCAACACAAAGACAAAAGCATATCCAAAAACTACAAGAACACATATATCCAAACTAACACATACACTCACTGGCCACTTTATTAGGTACACCTTGCTAGTACCGGGTTGGACCCCCTTTTGCCTTCAGAACTGCCTTAATCCTTCGTGGCATAGATTCAACAAGGTACTGGAAACATTCCTCAGAGAGTTTGGTCCACATTGACATGATGATCACGCAGTTGCTGCAGATTTGTCGGCTGCACATCCATGATGCGAATCTCCCGGTCTACCACATCCCAAAGGTGCTCTATTGGATTGAGATCTGGTGACTGTGGAGGCCATTTGAGTACAGTGAACTCATTGTCATGTTCAAGAAACCAGTCTGAGATGATTCGAGCTTTATGACATGGCGCGTTATCCTGCTGGAAGTAGCCATCAGAAGATGGGAACACTGTGGTCATAAAGGGATGGACATGGTCAGCAACAATACTCAGGTAGGCTGTGGCGTTGACACGATGCTCAATTGGTACTAAGGGGCCCAAAGTGTGCCAAGAAAATTTCCCCCACACCATTACACCACCACCAGCAGCCTGAACCGTTGATACAAGGCAGGATGGATCCATGCTTTCATGTTGTTGACGCCAAATTCTGACCCTACCATCCGCAGCAGAAATTGAGACTCATCAGACCAGGCAACGTTTTTCCAATCTTCTATTGTCCAATTTTGGTGAGCCTGTGCGAATTGCAGCCTCAGTTTCCTGTTCTTAGCTGACAGGAGTGGCACCCGGTGTGGTCTTCTGCTGCTGTAGCCCATCTGCCTCAAGGTTCGACGTGTTGTGCGTTCAGAGATGCTCTTCTGCATACCTCGGTTGTAATGAGTGGGTATATGAGTTACTGTTGGCTTTCTATCAGCTCGAACCAGTCTGGCCATTCTCCTCTGACCTCTGGCATCAACAAGGCATTTTCGCCCACAGAACTGCCGCTCACTGGATATTTTCTCTTTTTCGGACCATTCTCTGTAAACCCTAGAGATGGTTGTGCGTGAAAATCCCAGTAGATCAGCAGTTTCTGAAATACTCAGACCAGCCCGTCTGGCACCAACAACCATGCCACGTTCCAAGTCACTTAAATCACCTTTCTTCCCCATTCTGATGCTCGGTTTGAACTGCAGCAGATCGTCTTGACCATGTCTACATGCCTAAATGCATTGAGTTGCTGCCATGTGATTGGCTGATTAGAAATTTGCGTTAACGAGCAGTTGGACAGGTGTGCCTAATAAAGTGGCCGGTGAGTGTACATCGAAACTTAAAAAAAAATAATAATAATAATCACTGCCCAGGAGAACGAACACCAGCCAGAGGACTACTGTCTGAACTGCCGGTCTGCATGGGCTAGCAGTTAGCTTAGCCTGCCCCACTTCCACGTCCTGTCAGACCGCCCTCGGTGTTTCCTCTTTGGGCGCAGCGCCTGTCAGGGCCGTGGTCCTTGTGCCCACAGGATGCAGCAGACCTGGCTCCCTCAGCCAATCCAACGCCAGCTCTCCCAGCCACACACCATTAACACACCTCCCCGCACTCCACACGACGACACTAAAAACACAGTCGAGGCTAGGCGAGGCCGCCGCCAGACCACCCTCGGTGTTATCGGAAATGCCGGTCTGCATGGGCTAGCAGTTAGCTTAGCCTGCCCCGCTTCCGCGTCTAAGAAGACATTAGGATGAAGAGGAAGTGGCAGGGGGAAGTATTTGCAGCACCTTTTTTCCTACTCAAGCGAGAGGGGTTTCGACTCTTATCCACAAATCCACCCCACTGAATGTGACAAAGGCAACTGCAGATAAAATGGACAGATAGCTGATAAGACAGGGCATTCTTTATACAGAATGTTCTAATTTGCTTAACATCTATGCACCAAATAAGGATGACCCAAATTTTTTCAGTAATTTATTTTTTAATTTGTCAACCCATCCATCCATTTTCCGAACCGCTTATGCTGCTCTCAGGGTCGCGGGGATGCTGGAGCCTATCCCAGCAGCCACTGGGCGGCAGGCGAGGACACGCCCCGGACAGGCCGCCAGACTGTCACACAGGGCCCGCCCGCCCGCCCACACACACACACACACACACACACCTAGGGACAATGTAGTACAGCTGATTAAGCTGACCTACATGTCTTCGGACTACGGGAGGAAACCGGAGCCCCCGGATGCTGTAATTATGACAGTATTTTGATTTCAGATCGTGCCCCAAACAGCCTAATTTATACAGATCCAGGGCTGCTACGTCACTCGCTAAGATGGAGATTTCAACAAAAATGGCTGCAATACCCAGATTTAATTTCTTTTCTTTGAAAACAGATTGATTTATATTTTGCAGTCAACACTTCTGAAACATCTACAAGAATCAGATGGGAAGCTTTTAAAGCTTATAATAGGGGTCAGATTATTAATTTCACGAGTTCCAAATCTAAAAAAGCCAAACAAAAAATAACTTTGCTGGAGTCAAAAATTTAAATCATGGAGCACAAATACTTGGCTGATACAAAAGTAGCAGCAAATCTCCTGAAACTTGGAGAGAACATCTTTGATCAAGGGGAGAAGCCTGGTAGGATCCTGGCGTGGCGTCTTAAACAACTTCAAATTTCAGAGAACGATCACTGTGCTAAAAAAAATGACAGGGGGAGACCATCACAGATCTTATTGCAATAAATGAGTCATTTAAGGATTATAATGAAAGATTATACAGTGATAAAATAGAACAAGGATAACTAGACCAAAACACCTTCCTAGACGACCTCAATATTCCAAAAATCTTGGAGGAGGACCGTTTAAAATGAGGGGCAGAACTGACCATAAGGGAGACATCTGAGGCAATAAAGAACATGAAATCTGGAAAATCAGCAGGACCGGACGGTCTTCCCATTGATTTTTTTTTTTTTAAAGTCAGATCAAAACTATAAACACCCCTTTCGGCAATGTTTTCTGAATCTGTTCAAAAGGGGATACTCCACCCTCCCTGAGAGGGGCCCTGATTACACGCCTTCCAAAACCTTGGAAATCAAATTATAAATGTGAAAATATGCGCCCCATTAGTCTCTTAAATTCAGACTTGAAGATACTTTGTAAAGTCTTGGCAAAGAGGCTGGAACATCTATACAATACATTCATTCATCATCAGCCGCTCCTCCGGGGTTGGGTCGCGGTGGCAGCAAGCTAAGTAGGGCCCTCCAGACGTCCCTCTCCCCAGCAACGCCCTCCGGATCCTCCTGGGGGATCCCACTGCGTTCCCAGGCCAGATTCGACATGTAGCCCCTCCAGCGAGTTCTGGGTCTACCCCGGGGTCTCCTCCCAGTTGAACGTGCCCGGTAAACCTCCAAAGGAAGACGCCCAGGAGGAATCCTGATCAGATGCCCGAACCACCTCAACTGGCTCCTTTTGACGCGAAGTTCCCTCCGGATGTCCGAGCTCCTCCTCCTATCTCTAAGGCTGGAACCTGTGTTTCTTCTTTCGTAAGGTGAACCAAATAGTCGTTGCTTGGAACAGCTGGAAAACTGACAGGTCTGTGCTGCCGCTCTACGGAGTTTCCACTGTTGGCCGCCATGCGGGATCGTTGTTTTGCCCGCCACTGTGACGTGACTGAAAACCGTGGCTTGGCCACGGCTTAGATCAGTGGAGTCCAACCCTGCTGCTGGAGAGCTATCATCCTGCCGTTTTCACTCCAACCCTAATTTAACACGCCGGATTCTACTCATTACCTACTAACTAAGACCTTAATTAATTGAATCAGAAGTGTTAAATCAGGGTTGGAGTGAAAACTGGTAGGAGGGTAGCTCTGCAGTAGCAGGGTTGGGCACCACTGCCTTAAATCGATTTGCGCCGTGAACTAGCGCCGGCGCCTTCGACTGCTATGACCCAGAAACTACAGCACTAAATGTTCAAAATAACTAACATACATATAAAGACCCACTGTCTAGCAAGAGTCAGAATAATTCTTTTCGAGTTTTTTGGCTGACTTGAAATGTAGGAAATTGTTGTGCTGCAATGGAATTCTTCTTCCGTTTTACCCTTTTGATGTGAAGGTACTGTAGCGAATTCGGGGGGCAGTCCGGGAACCGCCACAGCCGGGAGGCGAACCCATATCTCTGACTCCGCAAGCGACAACGTTAACCAGTCGACTATAAGGTCTGACCCATTAGTCAAGGACCAACGTGTCTACTTATCCATGCACGTTACAGTACTTTTGCCATTTCCCGTCAAGTCAATAAAATAGAGGGAGCTTTCCATTCGGAAGCTACTGGGCAGAAAACACTCGAGGGAGCACATTCAGTTTCTTTCCAGTAGGCCAAGGTGGTCAGTGTGCGGATCAGCCGGGAGCCGTCAGCTTATCAATAAACAACGAATGAGATCCATTACGGACAAAGGTTCAGCAACGGTCCTGATTGTACGCCTTTGTGCTGAGAACAGTCTGCACCGCGAGTGGACTTGCCATCTGTCAAAGCTCTTGAACATTATTTTCATTTGTGCTGCCATCTGAGACAGGCAGCGCATTGTCTGGAGCACAGACTATGTCCTGTAGGTGTTGGGAAAGGTTTTTGTATTTGTGTTATTTGGGTAGAAATATTTGCAGCAAAATGAATGTAGAATTTAACAGAGATTTGTCTCGGCTGTGTCTGTAGCCAGCGGTGAACCGCATGCAATACAGACTTTTAATTATGACAGGACTCCCACCTGGAGACCACCTGGAAGCCCAGGCCTGCTCATTCCATTCACAGCAAGACTCCGCCTCCTACCTGGGACACGCCCAGCGGGGGAAAGGTCAGCATGGTGTCTGACTGTTACCGCGCGCGCGCGCGCGTCATTGGACTGAACCGAAAGAGGCTGGGAATATAGGTGGTTAAACACACCAAGTTCTCTGTCAGAGAAGTCATTCATTTATAATTAATTGCACATGGAGAGGCAAGGGCAGACCTGCCGACCCTAAAGAATAAAAACGAGCAGTCCCTTTTGCGTGCGCGCGCATGCAAAATTTGTGTGTGTGTGTGTGTTTGCGTGCGTGCCGAAAGTACGCTGAAAAAAAGACATCACACAGTACATTGTGAAAAAACACTTATTTATTGAATACTGATATCAAAACAAAAAACCACCAGTCTTTGGGATTCATGACTGTTCGCCGTGTTAGTAAGCTTGCATCGGGTAAAAAAATTTTTAAAAAATCAGTGTGAAGCCCAAAATAAACTAAATAGTTTAATGGAAGCCTAAAATCACTCAAGCATTTATTTTTATTTTTTTTATAAATGTATTTCTATTTTTTCCCCTTATCCCTGAAGTAATACTTGGGGTAGTATTGGTCGAGGATCAGTGACCACACCGGGTTATAGAACTCAGGTTTAATCGTGGCTCAGTAGGCAGACGTAATAACCATACATGGTAGTGGTGTAACCATAATAATAGTCCGGGTAGTACATAACACCTAGTGTAGTTCCAGTGGATATACATGGCGTTATATCACTACATCCCCCCTGTTTAGTTTTCAATTTTTACAGTATCAAAATACAAACATATTCAGAGCCCTCCTTTTGTGTGTGATGTCTCTACTCATAGTCCTTGTAGTGAGCTGGTTTGGAAACAGCTCTTCCATATCTTGTGCGTACTGTCTTGTGTGTTTCACAGGTTTGGCTGGAAGAAGTTCCAGCTGCATGAGTGTCCCGTTGAGGTTCTGTGAAGCGGGTTCTTGCGCTCCTCAGTGCATGGGGGTGGTGAATTTCCCGCAGGTGGCTCCTGCCACGTCTGAGTTTGTTCCCATTTGATGTTTGCACAATGTAGCTCCTTGGCTTGTCGCACTTTTGTACGACGGTGGCTGGATACCAAGTCCCTTTTTCCTTGTTTAGGACAGATACGTGCTGTCCGGGACCGAGTGGAGGTAGTTCTCTGCCGCTGCTGCGGTCATGATGTTCCTTCATGTCTGCTGTTCTCTGCTCCAGGTGGAGTCGGCTGAGTGTGTCTGCCAGGACCATCTGGTTTCCTGGTCGATACGTGACCTCGTAGTTGTATCCTTGTGTTTTTATCAGCATTCGCTGAAGCCGTGGCGGGGCGGCATGCAGTGGCTTTGTGCATATGGTAACGAGGGGTTTGTGGTCTGTAACTACAATGAATGACTTCCCATACAGGTAGGTATGGTATCGCTGCATTCCATAGACTATGGCCAGCATTGCTCGCTCTATGTTGCTGTACCTGGATTGGCAGTCGTCCAGTGTCTTTGAGCCAAAAGCTATGGGTCTTTTGTTCTGCACTAATGCCACGTCCAGTCCTTTCTGTGATGCATCGACCTCAAGTGTCAGAGGTGTGCTTGGATCATAGTACTTCAGGCAGTCATGTTCGTTGATAACTGATTTCAGGTCCTCAAAGCTCTTTTGGTGGTCAGTGTCCCATGTCCAAGGCACGTCACTTTTCAGCAGCACCGCTCCCAGTGACCTTTTGCACCACACGCATTGTATTCATCATCATATGCAGGACATCGACGTGGTTTGTGGCTTCTCCCACAGTTACGACATATGCGGTCCCTGTCCACAGCGTGGGTTCTCTCATTGTGTGACAGGCTAAGTTTGTCTAACTGTTCATTGCCTGCTGTCAGGGCTTCATATTTTCGTCCCTCGGCCAGAACCTCTGCTAAGGAATATCCTTTTGGTTTGCTGTATAGATCATTCCTCAGGGCATCATGGGGAGTGCTCGCAATAATAAGCTCAATCATACGCTCGTTAAGCTCTTCGTCTGAAAACTGACATTTCTGTGCTAGTGTTCTGGCTCTGGTCACAAAATCATCAATATTCTCATCTGGTTTCTGTCTGTGTTGCATCAGTTGCAGTCTATGGATTCTGAAATTTACGTTCAACTTCAGCGGTTTTTCAAAGAAGTCCCATAGTTTGGCAGGCTTTTTCTTTTCATCATCGGTGAGACCACTGGCGTTCAGTCTTTTTAATCCTTCATCTCCGATTCCACGACATATTTTCCTAGCTTGTTTAGCTGCACCATTTATTTCTTCATCTTCTAAATACAGAGTCATTTTCTGTTTATACAGTGAAATTGCCTCACCCAGGTCCGGGTCTGACCAATTCATCGTCGGTAGATGCGATGCCATGACGTCTCCTGTTGCTAGCTAGCTAGTTAGCTTTGCGGCTAGCTCAGCTCCGGCGCACTCTTGCTTGAATGATGACAGAAATTATCCACGGACAATTTTATCAGTCTATCTTCATTCTTCATAGAGAGTACTTTACCGCTGCCACCATGAAGTAATACTTGGGGTAGTATTGGTCGAGGATCAATGACCACACCGGGTTATAGAACTCAGGTTTAATCGTGGCTCAGTAGGCAGACGTAATAACCATACATGGTAGTGGATTAACCATAATAACAGTCCGGGTATTACATAACACCTAGTGTAGTTCCAGTGGATATACATGGCGTTATATCACTACAATCCCACCCGATTAACCCAGTGGCATATGGCCGGAACTCTTGCCGAATAACTCCCCTGGCTCACGTTTCCACAGGAAGGAGATAGTTGTAACACCAGCTTCCTTCAAACTCGTGTCGGCGGCTCTCGCTATTTTCTACGCTGAAGCCTCTTCACATGGATTGCATCACCTTCAGGCCGCGAAGGAGGCGTAGGGAGAAGTTTTTCGGTTGCTTGGCTGCAGGCGCCCGGATGGGCCACAGGGGTCGCTGGAGAACGCCGAGTACCCGAACACTACACCGATCTACACCCACTATCCCTCGGGTAAGGGTGGCCTAATGAAGGCCTTACCCCGTGGACGCTCTGGCCGTGACCGGTTACGGCGAGTTTGGGACACGTGTAGTGTTGTGTGTCGGCGTTAATCAGAGGAAGTCTCGACTAACGTTCACTTATTTTAATCACGTTACAATATGACGCCGTTACACCGATAACTTTCACTTGTAGGCAGGGCCGCTGCTAGCCATTTGGGTGCCCTAGGCGTAATTGCTTTGTGGTGCCCCCCCCCCGCCGTGTGGTGGTGCACAAACTACCAGCAACACCCCCACAAACCCCCAGGGGGAAAATAATTAGCTTGCTAACTTTAGCAAGCTGGTTGCCTCAAGATATTTCCTACCATTAGGCTATGTATGTTATGCAGTCCAAGGCTAACATGTAAGCACTTTACAGTATTTTAAGAATTAACATTTCTAAAACATACCAGTAAGTGATGCACGACTGTCATCCCGCTGCTTCTTCTTTTTTCGTTTCTCTGCTCCCGACTCCTGTTGCCTTATTAAAGCCATAGTGTGTAGCTAATGTTTAAGTTAGCGCCAGGCTTGAGTTTGTTAGGCGCAATCGCACGGACCGTAGGAAGAAGGAGGAGGGGGGGGGGCACCATAATTCATTTTATTATTTTGGGGAAATATGTATATCTTTGTATTAGCTATAATGGTCTTATGATACCAATTATAATTGTGCTTCATCTTAAATTTAAATAATTAATCATGAAAATTATAAGTAAATAAATAATTCTGGTGCCCCCTCCGGCAGTTGGTGCCCTACGCACAGTGCGTGATGCGCGTTATGGGAGCGGCGGCCCTGCTAGTACGCTCACTGGACTGAACTTCCTATCCGGCGCATCACTAACGATGACATCACGAAGTATCCCTGCGCTTAGCACACACACAGAAAGTAGTTCCATATCAACTCATCTCCCTTCGTTTGAGTCTGAAAATACATGCAAATGACAGTAACTCATTATCCAATGAAATTAATGTACAAGTCATACATCTTAATAAAGTTACTCCTGCAATCCCACATTTACTGTTACTTCTTACTCAAACCCTGGAAGACTTGTCATATTAACATGTTTAAACAACCTGTAAAGAGAGTTAAACATCAATGAAACATTGACCCAACATTTTTTTTCGTTCTCTCACAGGAACAGTCTCTCAATTTCTGCCATAGAACAAAACATACAATAACCAAGTCTTACAATAACTAAAGTGATCTGGTTGAACTACCAGTCACTATCATAACAGGAGCCTATATCCTATTTCAGAATGTACTCCCCATACTTGTCCGGCGGTTTTACAGTTCTGCCACAGCGTGCCACTCGCCCCGGAGTTTTCGGTGCAGCAACGGTGGGTGAGACAGGAGGTTCATTCTCAGTCTCAACTGGTGGAGGTGAGGACGCTCCAGCATCACTCTCAATGACCACCTCCCCCTCTTTAGAAGGAGTCCCAGGAGCAAGGTGGATCGGTTTCAGGTGATGGCGATTCCTCCGCAGTTCACCTTTGTCTGTCTGGATGATGTATGAGCAGGGTGTGTCGCACTCTCGCAGGACTACAGCAGGCTTTGACCACCTGCACTCGTTATCCAGCTTCACAGTAACACTGCCCCCGGTTGTAGTTCTGGGAGGGCCTTTGTGTTGTATTTGTTGTTGTAGTCTCATCTGTAGTTCTCCTTGGCTCTCTCATCCATCCTCCTCACTCGCCGAAGGTCTGGCCATGCAGGCTGCAGATTGGCCTCCAGGGTGGGGACTGTAGTCCGGATCTGTCATCCTAGCATGACTTGCGCTGGGCTCGTGCCCGTGGCTTGAATGGGAGTTGATCTGTAAGTCATTAGTGCTAAGAACGGGTCTGCTTGTTTTAGGATCTGCTTAGCAGTCCTTACAGCTCTCTCTGCCTGGCCGTTAGCTTGGGAGTAGTGAGGGCTTGTCGTGATGTGCTTAAAATCATACTTTCTGGCAAACTGAGCAAATCCTCTCCCAGAAAACTGAGGCCCGTTGTCAGTAATTAGTTCGTTAGGGCAACCCCATCTAGCAAAGATGTTCATTAACTTGGCTATGGTAGTGTCACTGGACATGTCTTTGAGGTGGGCAATGTCAGTGTACCTCGAAAAATAGTCCACAGCAACTAGGAAGTTTTCTTTGTTTAGTTCGCAAATATAAGCTGCCACCTTCTCCCATGGGCGGCTTGGGAGCGGGTGGTGATCAGTGGTTCTCCTCTCTGTGTAGGCTGAGATGTCTGACATTCTCTGCATGTGCTGACTATTTCCTGAATATGTTTGCTGATTCCAGGCCACCATACACTGCACTTAGCTCTCTCACGGCATTTCACAACCCCTTGGTGACCATCATGAATGCGCTGCATTTCCTTTCTCGAGCTCTGAGGCACCACTATTCTGTTGTCGTACAGTACCAGCCCTTTTGAAGTTGTAAGATGGTGTCTAGATACATAATAGGCTTTTACCTGGAGTGGCACATCTGCTGAATACCTGGCCCATCCCTTTGTCACGAACTGCTTGACCAACTGCAACTCACCATCCTGCAGTGTCTGCTGCTTGACAATGTCCAGCTTGGTTGATGTGATGGGCCAGGCCTCCCGGACAGCCTCCTCATAGGCTTCCAGTTCGCTGGTCAGCTCCGAGACTTCCATCGCTGCATGTGGGTGAGGGTGCCATGACAGCATATCTGCAACAACCAGCTGCTTTCCAGGGACATATTCAGCAGTAGGATTGTAACGCATCATGCGCATTAACAGTCTCCAACACCTCATCGGTACTGAATCTAAGTCTCTACTGTTTATCAAGGAAACGAGTGGTTTGTGGTCAGTTTGTAAAGTGAATGAATCTAGGCCGTACAGATATCTTGTAAATTTTTCACATGCCCAAACTGACGTGCGTATTTGCGCGTAGCGCTTTTCTGCCTCAGTGAGTGCTCTAGAACAGTAGGCTACGGGTTTTAACAGTCCATCATGTTTCTGCAAAAGGACCCCACCTAAGCCATAACTACTGGCATCAGCACTGACTATGGTGGGCTTTGTCAAGTCATAAAAGGTTAGCACAGGCGACTCAGTGATTAGTTGTTTTACCTTTGTAAAGGCCCCTCCTGTGCTGCCCCCCAAGTCCACATCACGTCACTCTTCAGGAGGTCGTTGAGGGGTCTGGTGACCTCAGACAGCTGAGGGAGATACCTGCCTAGGTAGTGAGTCGTGCCCAAGAATCCCCTCAGCTCAGTCACATTGCATGGCGGTTCTAGCTGAGTGATAGCCTGGACCTTTGTCTCATCAGGACGGACGCCATTCTCATCGATACAGTGTCCCAGGTAGATGAGCTTTCGTTGGTGTAGGAGACACTTGTCGTGGTTATCGCGCTGGAGTCTCTCCTCATGCTCTTCTATGGTATCTGAGTAGATGAGGATATTGTCCATATACATGGCCACACCTGCCTGATCTCTCAGAAGCTCTGACATTTCGTGTTGGAATATTTCTGGGGCACTCGTAATGCCAAATGGGAGCCTGTTGAAATAAAATCTCCCAAAGGGGGTCATGAAAGTTGTGAGCTAGGCTCTCTGAGTGTAGTGGTATCTGCCAGAAACCACTGGCTGTGTCTAACAGAGAAACTACTGTAACCATTTATTTTCTTGCCCGGTGCGGGATTCGATACGGGGTGTACTGCACCACAAGGCGACATCACTAACCACTCGACTAAAGGGTCAGACCCGTTAGCTAGGGGCTAATGTGTCTTATTAGTAGTTTACACTACCTTAGCTCCAGCAAGTTTGGGCAGAATATCGTCTACGGTGGGCAGTGTGTATTTTTCTTTGGAAGCATCGTAGGCGATTCATCATGTGTGCGAACAGAAGAAGTCCCCCTCCAGATCAGACCGCCGCATGGCATGTTCAGGATATTCTGCACGTCCCTTACAAGACTGCATACAGTCTACTGAGGCAACTGTCAGCACCTCTTCAGAGCCTCTTGTCATGCTGACCGACGAAGACTTGTAAATAATAGCAAAGTGATGTGCGTTTTAGAGAGCAAGGCAACAACAGAATGGGGGAATGCTAAAATGGTTGAACCTAGCATCTGTAATCACAGCCCCTGGATCCAGGGTGTCTATGAATTATTCATCTGACTCTGACAGAACGATTTTGACATCAGAGGTCAGAGGGCAAGGTGGGACTAAACAACACCCTATCAATCCTTCCCCAAGCACTACACTCCAACATGTATTCACACCCATTCGAATGATATAAACCCCAGTCACATGCAGCCTTACAGGTCCTTCTGTCAGTGACACAGCCCAGTGTCATGAAGCTGTCTTCAGCAACATCCATCACCAACAAGCTCCTTCTGCAGCCATGTCTCATAATTATGACCTGGTCTGTCCATCTGGCTTATGTAGTAAGGAATCGGGAATCAGAAACAATTTATTTGTCATTTCATATGTATTATGTACGCAAAGAAACGAAATTCTATTTCACCCAGCCCACAGCAGTGCGACACAAAAGACAAAAACAACACCACACAAAACATATAAAAATAGACCCAATAAACAAAAACAAAACATACAGCCAACAACACAGTCCACCCAGTTCAGCACAGTCCAAAAACTCCATATAGTGTATGGCGATACACACGAAAGCAAATGTTTTTATTTGCAGTAATATGTATTTTATGTTTGACCTCCGACCCTCGATGTCTATGGGTTGTGTATGATGTATAAATGTACGCGCGCCACTCTGGTGCGCGCCCTTGGAAGAAGACAGAGCAAGAGGGTCACTCATGTGTTTCCGTGCCTGCTTAACGCATCGTTTTGTAATGTTACTGCGGTCTAGCAAATAAAAGAGGAAGACCAAGATGCACCTTGATCGTTGTATAATTCAGTTATCCTGGAGACACACGACAGGTATTGGCGACGAGGATGGGATCTTCCTCTTATTTTGATGTGCAGCGGGTTGCTCCCGTCTTGACCGGTAATGTTTGAACGATGCTAGCAGCTTAGCAGCTAACGTACGCGATGGCTCTGTATAGTCCAGATATACCAGGACTGCAGTTCCACCAAACGGCAGAAACCTTCGACCATTATGAAGAAAGGCTTATGCAGCTCTTGTCTGCTAACCAAACTGAGCAAGATAGGAGAAGAGCCGCATTTTTGTCCGTGGTTGGACGGAAGAATGTTGCCTTGCTAAAGGACTTGATATCACCGGAAAAGTTCAGTGAAGTTGCTTTGGCAACCTTGCTACAGACGTTGCGGGACTTTTACACGCCAAAGAAGAAGGTATTGGCGGAAAGATTTGCTTTTAGAAGCCGTCGACAACAGTCTGGAGAGACTTTTGCTGATTACATTGCTACTAGCTTGAAAGGATTAGCTTCTACATGCAATGCTGGCGCGAGCCTGGAGGAGCAGCTACGAGATCATCTCGTGTGTGGGACGTCTAACAAAGAGCTGCGCCGGAAGTTACTGAATGCCGCCATTGGCGAGGGATTAACATGGCAACAGATGCTGGAATTAACGAACAATTTCGAGCGCAGGAATTCTGGATTAGAAAGCATGCAGAAGGGACAGTCATCTGTGCATATGCGAGCGGATCATGTCGGAGTGCGGAAACACCGAGAGCCCAGGACTGCGCGGAACCAGAGGGAGGTCAGCGACAGCCACCAGGACTGCTACAGGGGCCTCGGGGAAGGACACGGACCGGGGAGCTGCCGCTTCAAAGACTTCCGGTGTTGCGGATGTGGAAAGAACGGACATCTGGAGCGAGCCTGTCGGACCCAGCGCACCGACGCCGGTAGGGACCAAGGGAGGCGGTCTGCTGGACATTGGTCTGCCCGCCCGCCTCGGACCAAAGGCGGCCCGGAGGTGAACTTTGTGGACCAGGCAGACGCAACTCGCGAACCGGACTCAGGGACTGATTCTGAACAGCGAGCTGATATGAGACTGTATTCAGTAAAGACTGAGTGTGAGTATGGGAAACCTTACAAGGTGATGGTAAAATGCAGTGGTGTTAGGATGTACATAGAGGTAGATACCGGGGCAGCCATGACAGTTATCTCAGAGAGCCTGTACAAATCCAAACAGGAAGGGTCGAAACTGCATTCATGTGACCTGACATTGAGAACATACACAGACCAACCGTTGGCTTTGTGGGGTAAAATCCTGGTGAATGTGCAATGTGGGAAGCAGCATTTACAGCTGCTTTGCTAGTGGCCCGTGGTAGAGCACCGGTGCTTATGGGGCGGGATTGGATTCGAGTGCTCAGCTTAGATTGGTCAAAAGTGAGTCGCGTTGCCGCATCTGACCCAGTGGAGCAAGTGTGCTCAGAGCACAGAGCAGTTTTCAGCGCAGAGCTGGGCCGTGCAAAAGGCCTCACTGCATCCTTGCGTGTATCACCGGATGCTGTACCAACATGTAGCAAAGCGAGGCCAGCGCCTTATGCACTGTGTGCAGCCGTGGATAAAAAGTTAACCGAACTCGAACAACAGAGAATTATCTCTCCTGTGCAGCATAGTGAATGGGCTGCGCCGCTAGTGTGCATTCCGATAAAAGATGGATCAGTGCGCATTTGCGGAGATTATAAGGTGACGGTAAATCAGTGGCTTGATGTATACTGCTCAAAAAAATAAAGGGAACACCTAAAAACACAATATAGACCTCGATGAATGAAATATTTCAGCTGAAAATCTTTATTTATTAGACAGAGGCATGTGTTTAGAGCAAAATAACCTAAGAATGATCAATGGAAATCAAAATCATTAGCCCATTAAGGTCTGGATTCAGAATCATACTCAAAATTAAAGTGGAAAATGAGAACATAGGCTGATCCAACTTCTGTGGAAATTCTTCAAGATGATTCAAAATGAGGCTCAGTAGTGTGTGTGGCCTCCACGTGCCTGTATGCACTCTCTACAACGTCTGGGCATGCTCCTGATGAGACGACGGATGGTCTCCTGAGGGATCTCCTCCCAGACCTGGATCAGGGCATCGGTCAACTCCTGGACAGTCTGTGGTGCGACATCGCGTTGGCGGATGGTACGAGACATGATGTCCCAGAGGTGCTCGATTGGATTCAGGTCTGGGGAACGTGCAGGCCAGTCCATAGCATCAATGCCCTCGACATACAGGAACTGCTGACACACTCAGGCCACATGAGGATGAGCATTGTCATGCATGAGCAGGAACCCAGGGCCCACTGCACCAGCATATGGTCTGACAATGGGTCTGAGGATCTCATCCCGGTACCTAATGGCAGTCATGGTACCTCTGGCTAGCACGTAGAGGTCTGTGCAGCCCTCCAAGGATATGCCTCCCCAGACCATCACTGACCCACCGCCAAACCGGTCATGCTGGAGGATGTTGCAGGCAGCAGAACGTTCTCCACAGCGTCTCCAGACTCTCTCACGTCTGTCACATGTGTTCAGTGTGAACCTGCTCTCATCTGTGAAGAGCACAGGGCGCCAATGGCGAATCTGCCAACCAAGATGTTCTCTGGCAAAGGTCAATCGGGCTGCACGGTGTTGGGCTGTGAGCACAGGCCCCAATTGTGGACGTCGGGCCCTCATACCATCCTCATGCATTCTGTTTCTCACTGTTTGAGCAGAAACCTGCACATTAGTGGCCTGTTGAAGGTCGTTTTGTAGGGCTCCGGCAGTGCTCCTCCTGTTCCTCCTTGCACAAAGGACCAAATAGCGGTCCTGCTGCGGGGTTGTTGTCCTCCTGCGACCCCCTCCACGTCTCCTGGTGTACTGGCCTGTCTCCTGGTACCTCCTCCATGCTCTGGACACTGTGCTGGGAGACACATCAAATCTTCTTGCCACAGCACGCATTGATGTGCCATCCTGGATGAGCTGCACTACCTGAGCAACTTCTGTAGGTTGCAGATACCGCCTCATGCCACCTCTAGTGGTGAGGGCACTAGCAAAATGAAAAACCAACCAAAGATCGGCCAGAAAAGATGAGGACAGGCAAATGGTCTGTGGCCACCACCTGCAAATCCATTCCTTTTATAGGGGTTGTCTTGCAAATTGTCTAATTTCCACCAGGTGGAAATTAGACAATTTACCAACAGGTGAAACTGATTCACAAATCAGTGTTGCTTCCTAACTGGACAGGTTGATATCTCAAAAGTGTGATTGACTTGGAGCTACATTGCATTGCTTATGTGTTCCCTTTATTTTTTTGAGCAGTGTAGATCAGTACCCACTTCTAAAACCGCAGGATTTATTCTCCACTTTATTAGGTGGACAGCATTTCACTAAACTTGACGCAGGCCTACACTCAGCTCGACATGGATGAGAAAAGTAAGTCGTTTCTCACCATCAGTACACACAGAGGTCTCTATGTATGCAACCGCTTGCCATATGGGGTCGCTAGCGTGCCCGCTATCTTCCAGCGCACTATGGATGAAGTATTACAAGGGCTTGATGGCGCAGTATGCTACTTAGACGATATGTTGATAACAGGAACAGATACCGCCGCACATCTGTGCAATCTTAAACAAGTGTTACAGAGACTGGAAGAACATGGGCTGAGGCTTAACAAAGAGAAATGTTCCTTCTTTCAGAACAGTGTGGCCTACCTCGGGCATGTCATTGATGCCGAGGGTGTGCGCCCAATTAAAGAGAAAACTGAGGCTATTGACAAAGCTCATGTGCTGAAAAATGTGACAGAATTGAGGTCGTAGTTAGCCATGCTCAATTACTATAGCAAATTTATACCAAACCTGTCCAGCGAGATTAAGCCTATGACTGAGCTCCTACATAAAGATAAAGACTGGGATTGGACAAGAAAATGTCAAGAGGCGTTTGAGCGTACTGAAGCACAGCTTGTAGCCGCGCCAGTGCTTACACATTATGATCCTAAACTGCCTGTAATTTTGGCATGTGATGCTTCGCCTAACGGCATAGGTGTTGTGATTTCACATCAGTTTCCAGACAACAGTGAGAAACCTGTAGCCTACGTGTCTAGGACACTCACTAAAACAGAAGTCAGTTATTCTCAGATAGAGAAAGAAGCACTTAGTATCATCTTTGGGGTGACCAAGTTTAATGACTATCTATATGGACGAAAGTTTACTCTGTTTACAGACCACAAACTACTTCTAAAGATACTAGGGCCCAAGACTGGAGTGCCTACATTGGCAGCAGCTAGGCTGCAGAGGTGGTCATTAATTTTAGCAGCATACCAGTATGACATACGTTACAAGCCATCCTTACAACATGCAAATGCGGATGCATTATCACGTTTACCACTACAGACTCAAGAGGCAGACTCAGATTATAGTTCTGTGTTTAGGGTCTTACTCTTGGATAAAGTGCCAGTGTCCTCACAATAGATTGCAAAACAGACAAAGACTGATGCAGTACTACAGAGAGTGAAGCACTTCACATTGAATGGTTGGCCAAAGCATTTGAATGAAGATGAGTTAAGGCCATGCTTCATAAGAAACACTGAACTGACTGTTGAATCTGACTGTGTGATGTGGGGTTTCTGGGTAATCATACCAGAGGTGTTAAGACCACAGAGGTTACGTGAATTGCATGACAATCACCAGGGAATGGTAAAGATGAAGGCATTAGCCCGTAGTCACTTTTGGTGGCCAAACCTTGATTCTGACATAGAGTCACTGGTAAACAGTTGCCAGACATGCCAGTTAAACAGACACCAACCTGCCACAGCTCCTGTTCACGATTGGAGCTGGCCTAACCGTCCTTGGCAGAGGATACACATAGATTATGCTCAGAAGGGAAAGTTCAACTTCCTAGTGGTCACTGATAGCTATTCACGTTGGCCAGAAGTAGCTTTGATGAGTAGCACTACATCTGAAAAGACCATAGAAGTTTTGAGGGGATACTTTGCCACTTGGGGTGTTCCAGACGAACTTGTGTCTGATAATGGACCACAATTTGTATCTGCTGAGTTTGAAACATTCCTGAAAAACAATGGGGTGAAACACATTAAGAGTTCTCCTTACCACCCAGCTTCTAATGGGGCTGCAGAGCGTTTGGTGCAGAACCTGAAAACAGCTCTTGGAAAGGGAAAGAGTAGCAAAATGACATTGCAGCACTGCATACACACTTTCCTATTCTGTTATAGGAGTACACCACAGTCTACTACAGGGAAAACACCTGCAGGATTGTTTCTCAGGCGTCAGTTCAAAACCAGGTTGTCTCACACCAAACCTAATTTCACAGAGTCCATGCAACAGAGACAGGACAGCCAACAGTCCAAGCAAGCAGATAAGTTGGCACAAGTCAGACACTTCCTACCAAAACAGAAGGTGTTGGTTTGAAACCACAGGGGAGGGGAAGGTGTTAAATGGGTGCCTGGGTGCATTGTAAAGGCACTTGGTCCTGTCACATATGTTGTGAAAGTGTATGGAAAGGTGTACAAGAGACATGTCAATCAAGTGATCAATACTGAGATTGAGAACTGTAATGTGTCAGATGAATCTGATGATGATGATCTGAGGGTTGTTCCACATGTACCACATGCATGTGTAGCAACGCCTGTAGACGTTCCAGAATCCACTGAGAGGGTTGTGCAGCAAGGATGCAGTGATGCTGCTCCCTCCTCAGTTGCAGAGGGTGTCCAGAGGCCGCAGCGGCATGTGAAGCCGCCTGATAGATTAAATCTGTGAGAACCCAGTTGTTGTTATAACAATGTCATGTTGAAAAGATGTAATAAATAAATAAATAATAATAAAAAAGAAATGTTGTTGTACTGTAAATGTACTGGGTTCAGATTTCAGGGGAGGAGAGTAGCGTATGAAGATACACACGAAAGCAAATGTTTTTATTTGCAGTAATATGTATTTTATGTCTGACCCTCGATGTCTATTGGTTGTGTATTTTGTATAAATGTGCGCGCCCTTGGAAGAAGACAGAGCACGAGGGTCACTCATGTGTTTCCGTGCCTGCATAACGCAGTCGTGTTGTAATGTTACTACGGTCTAGCAAATAACAGAGGAAGACCAAGATACACCTTGATCGTATAATTCAGTTATCCACCGCCCAGAGAACGAACGCCAGCCAGGATGACTGTCAAAACTGCATGGGCTAGCAGTTAGCTTAGCCTGCCCTGCTTCCGCGTCCCATCAGGCCGCCCTCGGTGTGTCCTCTTCAGGCCCACAGGACACAGCAGACCAAGCTGTCTCAGCCGATCCTGCGCCAGCTCTCCCAGCCAAGTGAAACCGAAGATCACAAACTTAGACGTGAGCAAAGACACTGCATAGTCGGTACTGGGTGAGGTCGCTGTAAAAGCGAGTTCGCGCCGCCATCTTCCAACACGTATGGACATGGCGTGGTGCACCTCTGCTGTGGACATGGTATAATACCTGGTACCTTGGAACACGCAACACAGTACCTTGATTGTGATTTTCAATTTGTTGAGTATTTTCTAATAGTGCTGGGTGATATGGAAAATACTACTATCACAATAATCATTGAGCGTTTTACACAGTATCGTTTTATATATATATATATATATATATATATATATATGTGTGTGTGTATATATAACATCACGATACCTGATTACATATGCAAAAAGATCATATTTAAGAATCCAACTGAAGTTAGTTACTACATGACATTACATTACAGTCATTTAGCCGACGCTTTTATCCAAAGCGACTTACAATAAGAGCATCATTTAACGTAGGAAGTCAGGAGAACTACTAGTCATCAGAGGTCATAAGTGCATCTAAACAAGCATCTAAAAGCAAAACCAGTGCTACAGTAAAAGCGCGATAAAGACTTTTTTTTAATGAGTGAATACAATAAATGCTAAGAGCAAGTAACAGGGTAGTTGTTAGGGTTTGTGGAAGACCCCAAGCGCACGACACCAGACAGAGATGGGGTTAGCCGAAACGGGTGTACTTTATTACTGGCTCATACAACGGTCAAACAGGAGGCAATGAGCGACTAAGAAAACAGGAAGTCCACGAAAAAAACTCACGGGTAATCCAAACTGGGAACACGGCAGGATACTTCCACAGGGAAACTTCACGAAGAAAACAGGAAACCAAGGGCTGAGATAAACTCGGAGAGAAATGTACCGGGAGGGAAGAGTAACCACTCCTGCGAGGAAGTTACGGCACGAACTGACGACGGGCGCTGGGAGACCAGCAAACTTAAGCCCAGCCCTGACGACTAAGCCCGGCCCTGACGAGCTGATTGGCTGTTACGGCGCGGGGTGGGCGAGCCGTAACAGTACCCCCCCCCCCTCCACGGGAGCCACCAGGCGACTTGCCCGGCTTGTCGGGATGGGAACGGTGAAACTCAGTGAGCAGCCCAGGGTCCAGGATGAGTTGGCCGGAGACCCAGCTACGTTCCTCCGGACCCTAGCCTTCCCAGTCCACCAAATAATGGAACCCCCGTCCACGGCGCCGGACGTCCAGCAGCCGGCGGACCTTCCACTGGGGGTGCCCATCCACCAACGTCCCCATTACCTTCCACCACATCCCCGCTATCTGTAACAGATATGTCCGTTTTTTACATGTTCAATATCCCACAACATAACCAAAACATCGACACAGCAGTTGCATTGTGGGTAATATGCAAATGAACCCGGAGCAGAAACACTCTAGTTGAATTCGCCACACTGCCCCATTCCTTGAAAGACCAACGTCCCGTTGGCCTAACCCAAATCCCATGTGGATGGGTCCATCCACCATGAGGGTTTCTTCCGCCGAGCACCTGCCCCATCTTGGGCTGCTCCTTGCCGCGGGCTGCTGATAGATGACGGGGGCGGCTCTGCTGGGTCTGAGCCCCCACCTTCGACGTCACCGCTGTTTCCATTCGTGGCCAGGGAGGGCAGTGAGCATG
This sequence comes from Lampris incognitus, assembly GCF_029633865.1. Lineage (NCBI taxonomy): Eukaryota > Metazoa > Chordata > Actinopteri > Lampriformes > Lampridae > Lampris > Lampris incognitus. Next base: position 5,164,259 of record NC_079228.1, read on the forward strand.
GCTAGTTATGTGACCAAGGTCCGATTGAACCGCTCAACCAGGCCATCACTTTGAGGGTGTAGGGGAGTGGTCCTGGTCTTCCGTACCCCAAGGCGCCGACACATCTCCCCAAACACCTGGGATTCAAAATTGCACCCTGGTCACTGTGCAACTCCTCTGGCACCCCAAACCGGGTGAACATCCCCTCAATGAGGCAGTCTACCACCGTGGCTGTAGATTGGTCAGGGATGGCATTATCCATCGCTGTGAGAATATAACGATTACCATCTTCTGTCACGGGGAATGGCTCAATCACACCCACCCCAATTCTTTCCATGGGCGCCCCCACCCTGTATTGCTGCAGTGGGACATGGGATTGCCCAGCTGGCCCTTTCTTTGCATTGCAGGTGTTGCAGTCACGGCAGAACCGCTCCATGTCTCGCCTGCACCTCCCCCAGTAGAATCAGGGGAGGGCACAGGTCTACTCCCATCTGGCAGTCAGAGCAGACCTCAGATCTCCTTTTCGAGAGCAGAGATTTCCATACGTTCACCGGCCGACTTTCGGTTACGCTTGTCGGCCGACGTTTGCTGTCTAAAGAAGTCCATCCCACTTCTGACACCAATGTGACGTGGTTAAATAATGGACTTCTTAGCCAACTTTTCTGGAGTTTTAATGACCGCAAGTCAAAACAGACACAAGTTCGTGTGGGTCTCAGCTTCATCCCTTTCTTGGCCAGCGAAGCGACCCTATCTATTTGCCTACTCTTTACCCTCATGGTGGGAAATAGCATGTTGTCTAATACAACTTCTCTCATAACGTCCCCATCACCTTCCACCACATCCTCGCTATCTGGAACACATGTGCCCGTTTTTAACATGTTCCATATCCCACAACATAACCAAAACAGCGACACCTCCGTTGCATTGTGGGCAATATGCAAATGAACCCGGAGCAGAAACACTCTAGCAGAATTCGCCACAACATGTTAAGACCTGATTCACTAAAGCAACGAAGTGTTGAGGAATTTTGGACACTGTTAGTCGGTTTTCAATGACTGTTTGTTGTGTTCCTGTGACATGCCCCCAAAAAGGCTAGTAATTAGCCATGTTAGCAATTTAGCTAGCGGTGGCTATCGGGTGACCCGTTCGTCTGGAATACTTGATCTACCGGCATAGGTTTCTAATAGGGATTATACCACAATACACCGTAAATTGATTTTACTCTGGAATTCTCCTTTAACGGGTGTTGCGCCCCCTTTTTAGCCAATGCAATGGCACGCTGGGACTTGGCGTTTACTACCCCTGATGCGGTACCTGTAGCTGCCTACCGGTAAACAAACCTTATTTTGATTAACGTTAAATAAACCGCATGGCTGGACTTTACAACCACTCTCTATCACTACTTAGACTTCAAACCTAATAATGTGACACATGAGCTATCAAGTGACAGCCATTTATCTTGCAGAAAGTACCAAACTGACCGAATGCTGCACAGGGAAGCTAACGTTAGCTAACGTTAGCTAGCTAGCTTGGTAACGTTAACGTTACCTTGTGAACGTGGTCTGACTCTCTGACCGACCACCCTGTAAACATCATCTCGCTGCACCCATCTCACCCGGGAGGGTGGTGGTGGTGGTGGTAGGGGTTGGGAAGGTCCAGGGATCGCTTCCAAATCTTGTAAGATGGATTCCTCCTCCACGCTATCTAAACTCTTGAGTATGGCCTCACCTTCAGAATCCATCTTGCTAACGAAACGGAAACAGGAACAGGAAGTCTTTTTATATGTGTGTGTGGGTTTTTTTGGGGGGGGGTAAATATCATATAACGTTAGTTATTATAAAGATTAAGGTAAACATAGACACCAGATATCGAATTATTATGTAAGGACCGGAGGAGAAGTGTCATTTTATTATGCAAGAAAAACAGAATTACAAAGACAATGTATAGGCCTACAGATTTATTCAACTTTATTTGGAAATGCTTGATTCTGATTGGCTGGGAGGGGTGTATGAACACGGTTATAATGTAGCCTACATATCCCATTTACCTCATAATTTCATTGGGCAGTGTAACTGGAGATATGAATATCTAAAATAGTTGATAGTGCGCCCTCTAGCGACACACTGGTAGGCTAAAGTACAATGATAACTAGTGGACTGAAGACGATCATGGGACTGCCTGTTCGGACGGTGTGTCGCACGCAGGAGTTATTCGATTTGTGTGCCGGGGCGGTCCGCGGCAAAGGCGGCTCTTAACTATAGCCCAGACCCAACCTTCGGACCGCCCCGGCATCCAAACGGAGTGTATCTTGTGCGCCAAACACCCGATAGGCTAACAGGTTGTGTAACGTTAAACAAATGCGAAAACGTGAGCAAGGAAATAAAGCTGCAGCTCTTTCCCTTCTCGTTGGCGTCTCCACAATGTCACCAAACCACATATTATGCGCCGCAGTTTATCATTTTTATGAATTTTACTCTTGGAAGCTTGGACATAGCAACAGTAAATACGGGGGGCGGGATTGATTGATTGATTGATTGACTGACTGACTGATTTTGCACACATGTATGTAGCCAAACAAAGAAGGCCAGCATTGTGGTGAAATAGCAAGGAATACTTTTAATAGCAGTAGTCTACATTTCCGATCAAGAAACCAGTGCATAAGCCTAGTGCATGCAAGGAATCGCGATCTAGCGACCCTCGGAGCAGTGCGCATGCGCGTTTCCGTCTAAATTAGAGCACTGCTCAGGGCTTCAGAAATGGAAGCCCAGGGTGGGTGAAAAGCATCATATGCTGACGCATAAGGAACTTGACTAATCTACAGAAAATGACGCCTAGGCAGTGAGAATGTGTTGGAAATAAGCAGGGACGTCCCTGAAAAAGACGTCGCTTGGATGGCAGCACATGTTGCTCCAAAACCTGTATGTAGCTTTCAGCATTAATGGTGCCTTCACAGATGTGCAAGTTACCCATGATGCCTTGGCCACTAACACCCCCCCAAACCATCACACATGCTGGCTTTTGGACTCTGCGCTGAGAACAATCTGGATGGTCCTTTTCCTCTTTAGCCCGGAGGACACGACGTCCATGATTTCCAAAAACAATGTGAAATGTGGACTCATCAGACCACAGCACACGTTTCCACTTGGCGTCAGTCCATCTCAGATGAGCTCGGCCCAGAGAAGCCGGCGGTGTTTCTGGGTGGTGTTGATATATGGCTTTGGCTTTGCATGGTAGAGTTTTAACTTGCACTTGTAGATGTAGTGACGAACTGTGTTAACTGATGATGGTTTTCCTGCAAAGCAGCTTCCCGTCTCAGAGTAATGGCCTCGTGACCATCTGGAGGACAGGGCTGCAGTGTCCAGAATGACCTGAGCAGCTTGTCAAATACACGTGTGCTACAGCTCCGGACTGGGCTGTTGGTCCACGCGCTGATGCTGTTATTAATGCTCAGATTTATTGATCTGTCAATGCCTCTCTCCTCATCTTGTTGGGGCTCTGAAGGGTCACCTGGGGTTAAGTGCCTCACCTGATGGTGGTGAGAGCTGTGATCCATGCTGCATTCTGATGTCTGGAGCCTCGTTTAGTGAAGGAGGGAAGCCTGCAGGTTTACATTTCCCTGAGGAGGATGTAACACGCTGGTGTTAAATGGGATCAAGAGCAGGCGCTGCATGGCAGCGGGTCTAAATGGAGAAGAATTCACCCTGAAGCCGATGCATATTTATGAGACACTTACGTTGATACCGTTTCCAGCTGCACTGCTTGCATGCTTGTAGATGTTCTGCGTCCTACAAAGTGTTCACATTTCCATCCTTTGTATTCCATCAAACTGATGCAAAGTAAGGACATCCAAAAGTAACCTTCTGTCCAAACCTGTAACTGTCTTTTTAAAATAAGCCCATCATCTCCCTCGATTTATCAGCACAACACAACAGCCTTGTTGAAGCACATGTGAGAGCCATAAGCAAATAAGCACTTCAGAGGCAACACAATCATAAGAAATGCACTGTAAACATGAGGAATTGTGGCGTCCCAAATAGCTGCGCAGCTTCAGCTGCGCTCCCAGAGACGGCAAGCAGATTAGCGCACGATTCCTGGACGCACTGCAGATCACATTAACGTTATTACACTCACCAGCAACGAGCCGAGGGGCGGAGAGGGCAGCCCAGATTGAGGACGGTGGGGTGAAAGAGCCAACGAGAGAATGGATAGACGAGTGGGATGGAGGAGAGGAATGCGGAAAGTCAAGTCAATTTTATTTGTGTAGCCCAATATCACAAATTACAAATGTGCATCGGGGGGCTTTACAGCAACACAACATCCTGTCCGTAGACCCTCACACTGGATAAGCAACAACTCCCTAAAACCCTTTAACAGGGAGAAAAACTAGGAAGAAACCTCAGGGAGAGCAACAGAGGAGGATCTCTCTCCCAAGACGCACAACGTGCAATGATGCTGTGTTTACACAACTTACACAAAACAACACTGAAAGAGGATAACACAATTATAATGAACTTATAAAATATATGAAGAATCTGATGAGGAGGATGCCAAGCAGAGTCAAGATGCCATCAGAACAGCCCAGGACCTGAGCCACATGACCACCATTACCATGTAGACCTGACAGGAGGACAGACTACACATGCACACAAGGGAGACTCACGTCACACCATTCACACACACACACACACACACACACACACACACACACACACACACACACACACACACACACACACACACACACACACACACACACACAAGAAGAGACAAGAACACACATTAGTCACACATTGGAGTGAAAGAAGAATATAACATTAAAACAGGATAACAACATTATGTGGATTTATAAGATATGTAAAGAATGTGATGAGGAAGATGCCAAGCAGCATCCAAGTGGCAACCACCGTCACCATGGAGACCTGGGAGGAGGACAGACTACACGTGCACACAGGGGGAGACTCATATCACACCATTCGCATACACAGGCGAAGAGAAAGGAGAAGACATCATTCAGAGAGAGAAAAGATGTGAGAGAAGAGAACAGTTTGCAATACTCTATAATCTATACTCTATAATTTATACTCTATAATATATACTCTATAATTTATACTCTATAATATATACTCTATAATCAATACTCTATACTCTATAAGCTCATCAGCAGGAATCAGAACACTTTGTCATTTCACGTCATGCACTTGTGTACATGAAATGAAACTAAATGCCGTTTCCCCCAGCCCACAGCAGCACAACACAAAGACAACAACACATCCAAACACTACAAGAACACACATCCAGACTAACACACACATCCAAACTAACACTAACACACATATCCAAACTAAACAAAAAATCACCGTGCAAGGGAACGAACGAACGCCAGCCAGGATGACTGTCAGAACCGCCGGTCTGCGTGGGCTAGCAGTTATTTTAGACCGTCCTGTCAGACCGCCCTCGGCGTTTCCTCCTCGAGCGCAGGGGCCGTGGTCCCCGGGTCCACAGGACGAAGCAGACCAAGCTCCCCCGGGGCGCCCGGGTAGTGTGATCTATTCCATTGCCTACCAATAGGGGGTCGGCGGTTCGTATCCCCGTGTTACCACCGGCTTGGTCGGGCGTCTCTACAGACACAATTGGCCGTGTCTACGGTTGGGAAGTCGGATGTGGGTATTTGTCCTGGTCGCTGCACTAGCACCTCCTCTGGTCAGTCGGGGCGCCTCCCAGATCGGCAGAGGGGATGGAGCAGCGACCGGGACGGCTCAAAAGAGCGGGGTAATTGGCCAGATACAACTGGGGAGAAAAAAAAAGGGGGGGGGGGAATTGAAGAAGAAAAAAAGACCAAGCTCTCCCAGCCAATCCAGCGCCAGCTCTTCCTGCCAGACACCCTCGATATACCTCCCCGCACTCCTCACGACGACACCAAAAACACCACAGTCAACGTCAGGTGAGGCTGCCGCAAGACTGCCCTCGGTGTTATCGGAACTGCCGGTCTGCATGGGCTAGCAGTTAGCTTAGCCTGCCCCGCTCTCCCAGCCGATCCAGCGCCAGCTCTCCCAGCCATCAAACGAAGATAAAACTTAGATGCAGACGTGGACAAAGACACTGCATGGACGGCACTGGATGAGGCCGCCACACATGTGAATTCGTGCCGCCATCTTCAACACCGGCACTGGGTGAGGCCGCTGCAAACGGGAATCGCGCAGCCATCTTCCACACTGGAAGCGGTGTGGGAAGATGGCAGAACAGTTGGTAAATTCACTGAGACAGAAACCGACCCGCCATGCAGTCTTTAAGTTGAGTGCTACACGTTGTGAAGCACTCAACTTAAAGACAACTAATTGTAGGTTAAGGCAAAAAGATTAGTTTTAAGTTTAGGTTTAAAGGACTCAACAGACTCTGATTGTCTGATGGCAGCAGGCAGGTTATTCCACAAGAAGGGAGCCTGATAGGAAAAGGCCCTGCCACCAGCTGACTTCTTTTTAACTTTGGGTACACACAGGAGCCCTGTATTTTGAGAGTGGAGAGCTCGAAATCAGACAGGTAAGATGGGGCCAGCCCAATTAGGATTTTATAAATCAGCAGAAGCACCTTCTATTCTGATCTAACATGGATAGGAAGCCAATGAAGGGAGGCAAGAATTGGTGTAATATGGTCAAATTTCCTAGATTTAGTTAGGATTCTAGCAGCAGCATTCTGAACCATCTGAAGACTTTTAGTACTAGAATGTGGCAGACCTGAGAACAGAACATTACAGTAATCAAGTCTGGATGAAACAAATGCATGTATTAGAGTCTCTGCGTCAGCCATGGAGAGTAAAGACTGAATTTTAGCTATGTTACGTAAGTGAAAAAAGGCAGTCTTGGTGATTTCTTTAATGTGCTTACCAAAGGAAAGGCTGGGATCAAACGTAACACCAAGATTTTTTGGCTGCCACACTTTGTGAAACCACAGAATTGTCGATTGTTATTGTTATTTGATCAAACTGGTGTCTGTATCTAGCAGGGCTAATGACCAGCACCTCAATTTTAACTGAATTTAAAAGCAGGAAATTTAGTGACATCAAATTTCACTGGACAGCGAAGATTTCTCTTCCTGAACACTTTTGGGTGTATTTTATGGATTTTGGGCTGCTGATCACCTTAAACATTTCACTAAATTTAAGGATAAGAGGTACATATCCTAAGTATGGAACATTTTGGCCATTAGCACCTTCAACATCCAGGCCATCGATGGATTGAATGGGGTGCTCTGACAGATTTCTGTCGTAGAAAGAAGCAGATACAGTGGTCACTTGAGACCCAGTGTCGAGGAGACAATTACAGTTAACTGCTGACACAGTGACATTAGCTATACATTTCTGTCCTACAAGGCCTTTAGGTAGTTTGGGCTGGCATTCTGCCTTGTGAGAGTGAATGGATGCTTTAGTGAAGTTTTGTTTTGGGACATTCATGCTTAGTTTCAGTTCCTGACAGTTCCTCCTCAGGAACTGCACTCATTTTAAATCAAGCTCATTTTGTTCCTCCCAGGCCTGCTGTCTTTGTTTAAACTCCTTACGCTTTGTCTCAACCAGTTCAGGATTTGCCTTATTACTGCAGGAAGGCACGATATGGCCATCCTCGCGGCACTTAAAACAATATCCTGGGCGGAGCTTCTTTGCATGTTTTGACCCGCCTGGGCATAAGGGATTTTCCTCAGTAGGGGTCTTGGGTTTTAGCCTTTAATTTCTTACTTGGCTTAGCAGGGGTCTGGCTTGAACCACTACTCAGGGTTCCTTTCAGAGAAGCCATTTGTGCTTGTAACTTAGCAAGTTGCTTTTCTATCTTACGTGCATTAATGGAAGATGCCCCATCTGCAGCAGTCGCTATGTCCATGTCATCAGTGGCACACTCCTCCACTGTAAGAGAATTTGCCTGGGCTTTGGTTTTGGGTAGCCCCAAGTATTGTCTCATTCGGGTGGACTTAGCAGCTTGCCGGCCCTCCTCGGTGCATACCAGAAGTAGCAACTTGGAGAACGGGGGTGGGTCATTCTTCTTCTGCTCAAGCTGGAGGCTGGTAATTAAGCTATTACTCCAGCAACCTCTACAGAACTGTTTAAGCAGCTGGCGCTCTGAGTCACTAGCTGCAATGCCTGCACTTTTAACAACTTTACTCAGGGCTGTCTGCAATCGCTGTAAATAGCTAGAAGCCTTTTCACCCGAGTTCTGATTAGTGTTCAGGAATTCTGCAAAAAGCTCACCTCCATCATCAACTATGCCATACGCTGAGCCCAGTAGGCTAAGATAGTCATGGGGGTGTCCTTTAGGCCCAAGATGCTTAACGATGTTGGCAGTGGGCGGAAGAAGGCTCTCAACCATTTTCCTGACAGTAAGTTTGCCAGACACAGTGGCATCTGTGAGAAGCAACTCAACATTATTGCGCCAGGTGTCATAATCAGACTCAGAATATGGGCATGGGATTTTCACTGAGAGAGGCCTAAGCTTGGCAAGGCCATGATAACAGGAAGACATGTCACTGTACTTCACGACATTCTCAACCACTACTTTCTGGACCTCAGGAGTGGTGAGCTGGTCAGGTGGTAAGTAGAGGACTTGTTTCTTAGGTAAGGGTGATGCCTCTGCCTCCAAAGTGAATGGGAGTGAGTCATGGTCATGAGTCGAATCAGTGCCTATTTTTATAGGAGTTTGACTTTTGTCAGCTGTTGGCTCAGCTTCGGCTGTATTGCTAGCGGGCTGCGGTTCCTGGCTAACTAGTAACACATCTGGTTCAGTTGTGGCATGGTTTTTGGAAGACTTCTGAATTCTAGCCAGTTCATCTAGCAGAAGCTTCTCAAAGTCTGTTCCACTTAGTTTAGCGATACCCTGCAGTTTGGCTAAGCAAGAATGGGTTAAGCTTGAACTTTTGTCAGCAGCATACAGCTCAGACAGAAGCTGAATGTGATGGACAACATTTGGTTTACGGCTGAGTCTTTTGCAGGACAAGGTATCCTGAAGAAACTGAATGGGTTCACCTGATGTGAATTCTACTATGGCTGTATCTTTAAACTGGGCTTCAGAACTGGTTACTTTAATTATCCTTTAAATAGAACCAAACTCTCCGAAGTACTCCATAACGTCATTGTCTACCTCATCACCAGTCAAGCCTCCAACTAGGACAGAATTAGGCACTTAAACATTTTCAGATTGAATTACATCCATATTTTAGGCTTTCTTATTACCACACAATAAACTTAGGTAGCTGGTATCAGTGTTCACAGATAGAATGCAACAAGTGTCAAACTGCTCAACCTTCATGTAACAAGGAGCTCAAAACCACTCCTTGGCTGGCTCGCCAAGTTTTGTGTAGCGCCTCCAGTGCAAACTAGGGGTAGCAGTAAAGGCGCTAACATCTAACTAGGTTCGGTGAGGGGTTTGCCTTAACTAACTCTCGAGAGGAGTTGATGTGTAGTTGAATAGTTGACAATTTTATTGCCTCACAACAGCAAAATATACACAACGCTGACCCTTACATAAAAGAATTGAAATAAAACAAATTAGAGCTCTTTAAAGTAAATAAAATAATGAACCAAAGAAAACATCATTCAAGTCACAACCCTCAATCAGTGTTAGCAGTTTGAGATGAAAGAAAAATTCAGTTCCTTGTCCTTGAGTGTATGTGTTGGTCCAAGAGTTCAGTTCCTGATCTGTGAGTGTATTGAATACTTCAACGATGACTATTTCTACCCTGGTAGAGGAAATTGGCTGGTGTGTATGGGTTCTTATCTGGTGTCTGGATGAAGGATTCAGGGCTTGCCAGACGTTTCCTGGGTTAGATCCTATGGTAGGCCACTGCTTCTATGATCGTCCACAGTCTCACTGGGCTGGGCTCGCCATCACAATCTTCCAAATTCTACCTGGTAGTTAAAAAAAACAAACAATCTACACAAATAGTGCAGAATAGTAAGTATTTAATTCTATATCTGTTTCTAACATGAGATCTCATTAATTTCTTTTCATTCAGAACCTCTTACAATATGCTTTCCATTAACATGTATATGAATTGCAATATCATTACTTAATCACTACACATATATATAATTCTGTTACGCAAGTCAGTGCAGTCACAGTGTAGCCTCAATACAAGCCATTTAAGTGCGCTAACCACTTAAACCGAATGGCTTTAACGTCAACAGGATAAGTGCCACGCATCTTTAATGCTACACAATTCCCCAATGCTTCACTGACTAAGCTAGCACTTAGCACTAGCTAACTATTGGCGTGAGCTATCCTCTAGAACATTCAACATGACACAATGATACAGTATGACACAATGATACAACATGGCACAATGATACAGTATGCACCAAAGAGAGTCTAAACATTAACATTCTCATAACTATGATACAATACGTACCAAAGTACGGGCTATTCAAACATTAGACATCTTATACCCCGACTGGTTTCATGAAGAGTATCTTAACAGCTCTATGATGACCCAGCGTTAGCTTTCCCCTTCAGTGGTTAGCAACAAGCTAGCACAAACACGTGCTCTACTCACCGGAGTTCCAAATACTCAAAACTCGACAGACCTTCGTCTCGTAAGCTCACAGACGAGGTTCTGATGACACACAACACTTCGACTATCAAAACACGTCAATACTCTACCTTTCTGAGGCTATGTATAATGACATTCAGTCGTCGGTTCAAGAGCACAACTTCCGGGATGTTCACAAAAAGAAAGGAGAGGGAAAAAAAGACGACTGCGTGCAGCAGTCTGTACCCCAGCGAGTTGCATAGTGCGCCCCCTAAGGAGCGGCATGTCACTACACCTCTAAAGCAATGGCTCTTAGTAGCCCCATATGTCATGTGGGTTACACCCACACAGACACTTTCTATAGACGTCAACTGCACACAACATCTAACTTTCCTCTATCTAAATGTACCTTTTACTGTACGCAGCCTCCCACTCTGAGGAGCTCTCTCGTCGACCCTCGCGTCCTCGTGTCTTTTTCTTTCTCTCCTCTCGCTTCCCCTCCCCCAGCCAATGTAACGTCGCGATACCGGACCACGTGAACTTAACAACCAATAAACATAAGGGTTGCTGGCGAGCCATTCACTCAGCACCATTTTATATTACTGAGTTCCTGATATCGCTACAAATACTACACTTCCCTGCTATTTTAAACTAGGAGTTACATAATACCGATGAACTAATGTACTAATTCATTTGAATGGGCACACAATTCAACTGGTTTCCATATATTTATATATACTTAGCACAAAAAGTAAGGAAATGTGTGTTTGGTAGAGTATGTCGTTGTTGTAACAACGCTTCTTGGCAGTAAATCTTCCACCGTTGGAAAGCCTGTTTATCTGCCTTTTAAATGAAGCCACATGTGTAAGGAACCTGCATTAGTGGGATGAGCAGCAGAGCTGAGTATGTGGGCTGCACCCATGACACATTTGTCAAATCTTCTCTGCAAAGCTGCCAAACAGCTCATCTTGCTGCTGCTATTGACTCTTGTTCTGAGCTTCTGGTACCCAGGTGCTGCTGCCCATCAGCTGCCTGATAGAAGATGTATTGCCAAGAAGCATCGTTACACCAAAGATATAATCTACCAAACACACATTTCCTTACTTGTTGTGCTAAGTTTAGTTATGAAGTTATTAGGAGGAATTAGCCTTGGGTTACCCCCGGGTTACGCACACATCAGACAGGTCATCAATGACAGGGCGTTAGAAGATTTGCTAGTCCACTATGTCCATTATAATTCTGTTCTCCTCTTTCAATGTTGTATTGTGTAAATTGCGTGAACACAACATCCATTGCACGCTGTCCGTCTTGGGAGAGAGATCCTCCTCTGCTGCTCTCCCTGAGGTTTCTCCCTGTTGTTTCTCCCTGTTAAAGGGGTTTTAGGGAGTTGTTCCTTATCCGATGAGAGGGTCTAAGGACAGGATGTTGTGTTGCTGTTAAGCCCACTGAGGCACATTTGTAATTTGTGATATTGGGCTACACAAATAAAATTGAATTGAATTGAATTGAATTGAATAGTGGGGCCAGAGAAAATAGCATGGAAGGCATTTAAGGATGTTGCTTTTTTTTGTGGCAACTACAGCGCACCAAACTACACTGAGCTGCTTGACGACATGCTTAAAGCATAGAAAACCATGAAGTGCAACATGTCATTGAAAATTCATTTTCTGTATCACACTTGGACTTCTTCCCTGTGATCTTGGTCAGTCAGTGAGGAACATGGTGAAAGGTTTCACCAGGACATTGTGACCCCGGAGAAGAGGTATCAGGGCCACTGGAGTCCATCAGTGCTGGACACTGACACAAGAGGCACCAAATGCTGAGTACAAACGAAAATCCGCTGCAAAACATGTTAAGCGCAGTTGAACGAACGCAATGTGTCAGCATCATTGTGATTAAACATGTTAAATTCAGTAAAAGTTACTTTACTGTTTCTCCAAATTCCTATGTGATACAGCCAATCTCAAATCTTTTTTGCGTTCAGCTTGACATTGTCTATAATAATCTCTATTTTTTTCAGGAAGCAAAACGTTTGAAAAAAATTGTTGTACAGTGGGGTTTTTATTTATTTATTTATTTATTTTTACAGCAGTCAAGTAGGCCTCTAAGTTAGTCATTTGAGTATGATCATCAGCCCTTATAGGCACATCCAGCTGAGTATCATCCGCATAGCAATGGAAATTAATTCAACGACTGCGTATAATTTGGCAAAGAGATGAAATATAAAGAGAGAAAAGTAGAGGGCTAAGAGCTGAGCCCTGAGGTATGACACATTTAATGTCAGAGAATTTTGATGCAATATTAATTATATATATATTATAGCAGACACACTGTGTTCTCCCAGATAAGTAGGACTTAAGCCAAGAGACAGTTAAGCAGAAACACGAGCGACAAAGAGAATAAAAAGTGAAGAAGAGAAGCTCAGAAAAATCGGTGGGGGGGGGGTTGTGAGCGATTGCCAGTGATGTTGATAAGCAGAAAATGGGAGGAGAAGGAAGGGAGAGAAATACAGGCAAACTGAATTACACATTTGGACTGAGCCCAGTTTGCTATAGATCAACCGCAGAAGGCTCGAGCTGCAGACAGGGGGGCCATGGTAAAGGGCCAGTCAGATGGCGGTCAGCTTGTAACATGGCCTCCGGAGGAGACACTGAGCCGCATGTCTGAGCCCCTCCTGCCTACTATCACGATCAGCTATGGGGCAGCGTCAGTGGAGGCTGAAAAAGAGGAAGGGAAGGAGTTAAAGGCTCAGCTGTTTCTTCTCTCTCTCTCTCTGTCTCTCTCTCTCTCTCTCTGTCTCTCTCTCTCTCTCTGTCTCTCTCTCTCTCTCTCTCTCTGTCTCTCTCTCTCTCTCGCTCTGTGTGTGTGTGTGTGTGTGTGTGTGTGTGTGTGTGTGTGTGTAAAGATGAAAGGAAGTGAGACATAAGGATGGAGTGAAAGGAGATGAGTACGTGAGAGGAGCTGGAGAAAAGTCAAGGAGGTGACGCATTACATAATGTTGACTAGAAAGAAGAGGAGGGGGATGAACCATTGGGTGTGTAGCTAAAGAAAAGGGGGGGGAATTAGATTGGGGGCAAGGAGGATTTCAGTGTGTGTGTGAGTGGCTTTTTGACTTGCTCGCTCTGGCGAACCCTAATGACCGCTCTATCTAGCGTCAACTCCGGGTCCATCTGCAGCTGCTCAGATAGCTTTTTATCTCTTAGCCCCACTACTAGCCTATCACGAATCATCTCACTGTGTAGTTCACCATAACCACAATTCTCTGCCAGGCAATGAAGTGCTGCAATAAAGCTATCAGCTGTCTCGCCTACTTCTTGGTCTCTCAGATTAAACTCAGCCCGTTCAAATATCACATTCAGCCCTACTACAAAGTGCGCATCAAACCTGGCCTTCACTGTGCCGCGCGCGTCTGCTTCCTCTGGCGTGAGACGGGGTGAAGTGAGCACATCCTCTGCCTCTACTCCCATAGTGTATATAAGGGTGTTGATCTGGTTCTCTTCGGACTGTAGCTCCAAGCCTGAAGCTATACGGAACCTCTCGAATCTCGGAGTCCATGTCGGCCACTCCTCTGGCTTGCTGAAATTGAATTGCGCCGGTAGAGGAACTTGAAAACGGTCCATCTTCTCCCCTCGTGTGGATGCTAGCCCGCGCTGTGACCAGCGTCCTAACGCTAGTTAGCTTGAAGCTCGCTAGCTATGGTGCACACCCCGCCGAGACTCCGGTTATTAACCCCGCCGCTACGTCCTTCTTTCCCTTTTAGCACCAATGCCGAGATATCTTCATCCCAGTTCATGTAAGTGGCTTACAGTGACCACTTCTGACACCATGTTATATACCAGGTTCACGGAGCGTAAAGGAGACGCGTCAGGCAGGATGTCCGGAACTAGAAAGATGCTTTATTTCCCGCCCAGTCTCGGTTATATATCCCACAGCGCCCCCTACGGGTGCCCGTAAGTACCTAACACAACAGGCCCGTGAGTCTTTTTGTAGGTGACACTGTTTAATACTAAATAACACAAAGTCGTAAATAATAGGAGACTGATGATACGAATTAACTGGACAAGGCTACAAATCAGCATCACAGTCATGTTTAGGGTCATGTATGTGTAGGCTGGGCACTTGATAGGTACACTATAAACTGCAAGTGCTTGTTTAAGGTACTTTTCAAAGAGGAGTAGAGGAATGAAAACACCAAAACACCTATTACATTTTACTCAAACGGCCGGCATTGATTTTACTGTAACACTAAACACAAAATAGACAATGAAAAAAAAAACCTTTCAGAGCTCTGCCGAAATAGCCCCCCAAAAAATAAAAGTCAACAATGTTCATCTCCCCGGGTAGTATGTTTTTGTATTAAGTGTGGTGAGATGTCAGCGCTTATCTGCCCGATGAAATGAAGACATGTGGAGCAGAACACTTCCGGTTGCTGGCCAGATGTTTCTCTTCACGCCCTCTGCTCGTCTGCCGCGCGTCCGGTGGCGGTTTGTTCAATGGAGTGTCCCAAATCATCTCAAGAATAAAAACCAACCGGAGAAAAGAATACAATTCTGGAAAATCCCCGTCAGAGTGTCAACCCCGCTCTGTTTCTTACTTGCTTAGAGGAGGGTTCTGTGGAGAAACCCCTCGAACTATTTCTTCAATTTCGTTTTTTCTTTTGAGCTCGCGTTTCAACTTCAATTTACTACTCCCTGCTGTTTTCCGACTTCGCTCTTCCTCTATCTGCAGCACCACTACTGCCCTCTGCTGGACTAAAATAAAATTATAACGAATTCGGGGGGCAGTTTGGGAGAGCGTCACCACAGCCGGGACGCGAACCCGCATCTCCCACTCCGCAAGCGACAACGTTAACCAGTCGACTAAAGGGTCTGACCCTTTCGTCAAGGACCAACGTGTCTACTTATCCATGCACGTTACACTACCCCCCCTCCTTAGGGAAGCGCGCCCCCGCGCTTCAGCATATCAGCTCCCTCACACCTCTGGGCGTACGCACTTCTGATGACCTCACGGTCTCACCATCCCACTTCTGACACCAATGCAGCGAATTCGGCGGGCAGTCTGGGAGACTGTCGCCACACCCGGGACGCGAACCAGTGTCTCCCACTCCGCAAGCGACAACGTTAACCAGTCGACTAAAGGGTCAGACCCGTTAGTCAAGGACCAACGTGTCTGCTTATCCATGCACGTTACAATATGCATTAAAATATACCTAGAAATGAGAAATTAGACTGTAAATAACCTAACCCTGCTTGTAGGTTATTTTTGAGTGGGTTACACCCCCCCCTTAATCTGCATGCAGCCTTGCATGTTGCACCCTACATTACCTCAGATGTTAAAGGTGTTAAATGACATATGTAAGGTACAGAATGAAAGGTGAGGGTTTGGGAGAAAGCTTGGTCTAACCCAGTTAAAATTTAGTGCATAACAGTGACTTATGGGTTCCCTAAAGTTGGGTAGGTCAGCTTTTTGGGAGCCGTTTTATTCCTGGATGATCTTCTTAATGGCACCTCAACCTCAGGAGTAACCTCAGTCTTCTCTGACTCTATTTGTTCTTTTACATTTCCCCTTTCTTCGGTCATCTCCATGACTCCATTTTTGGGGGCTACAATGCTCACTTAGGTCTGTGGCAGGAACATTAGGAAGGCTTTCCTCAGCTCTTAGAATGTCAGGTACCGATGAGTGTTGAACTTGACCTGCCTTGCTGTTTCCATCATGTCCAATATTCCCAGGTTGGAACACTGGAGCTTCAGGGTTTAGTGTAGACACGTCAAAGCTCACGTTGGCTTCCTGACTCTCAGGGACAAACTCGTTTTCCATCTGAGCATCTTTGTCATCTAAACCTTCAGTGTGAGACTTTTCCTCAAGTCTGGTTCCCTCTCGTAAAACCCAATTGTCCTGTTCAGCATCAGCTTGGGTGATTTCTGTTTCAGTCAAAGGCTGGTCATAAAGGGAGTAATACTCGACGTCATCCTCCATTGCAAACACATCCCCTTCATCTTCAACTCCATCCGCACCAGTAAGTGGTGAGTTATTAGGTTCCTGTCTGGACTTCAACTTTTGGGGATATGCTTCTGTGATGGTTGATGGGAGAAAGCCACACGGAAAAAGCAGGTCTCTGTGTAAGACTCTTTCAGGTCCACTTGTGTGTTCTGGCACAACGACATAGACAGGGGAGTCTTGGATCTGTTTAACAACTTTGAATATGGTTTCACTCCATCGATCAGCAATTTTATGCTTCCCT
Organism: Lampris incognitus; assembly: GCF_029633865.1. Classification (NCBI taxonomy): domain Eukaryota; kingdom Metazoa; phylum Chordata; class Actinopteri; order Lampriformes; family Lampridae; genus Lampris; species Lampris incognitus. Next base: position 5,180,985 of record NC_079228.1, read on the forward strand.
CTGATGCCGACGTTCCGCACAAGGACTCTGTCTCCAGCTCCCAGTGTGGACTCTCTTACTTTGCCATCAAACCTCCGCTTGTTCTGTAAAGCATTCTTCAGACTGTGTTCAGTAGCTAGCCGATAGCTTTCCATTAGACTCTGTCAATGTCTTGACATATTCAGAGTGGGACAGTTTACTACCTCCCTCTGGGTTCTGTCCAAAAGCTATGTCGACTGGAAGTCTCAGTTACCGACCAAACATCAGCTGATAGGGGGGAATAGCCTGTAGTCTCATTTTTAGTGCAATTATATGCATGGACAAGGGGCTGCACAAAATCTCTCCACCTCACTTTGTCTCCCTCCTCAAGTGTTCCCAGCATTTCAAGGAGTGTTCTGTTAAATCGCCCCACGGGATTTCCACGTGGGTGGTAAGGTGCTGTCCTCGTCTTTTTTATGCCAAGTAGCGTACACAGGTCTTTGATCAGGGCTGACTCAGAGTCGCGACCTTGGGGAACCCATAATGAATGAAAAAAATCATTCCATAAAGCTTTCGCCACTGTTCTTGCCTTTTGATCGGCTGTTGGTACCGCCACTGCATATTTAGTAAAGTGGTCCGTTATGACCAAGATGTTCTTTGTTCCTTTTCCATCTGGCTCCAGTGAAAGATAGTCCAGACCAACTCCAAAGGACGGCCGGTCTTCATATTCCCCAGGGGAGCGCTTCTTTCTGCTCGTGCCTTTCTCCGCATACACCTCTCACAAGTCCTGATTTTTTCACCCACCTCCATGGCCATTCGGGGCCAATAAAACCGGGCACGAACCAAATCCGGTGTTCTATCAGTACCCATGTGTCCAACAGCACCATGGAGGTTCTCCGGTGCTGTTTTCCTGTATCTCGTGGGAAGGACAAGTTGATGGAAAGGCTCACCTTGGCTTATGCGCTTTCGATATAGGACCTCATTTGAGAAGACCAACTGCTCCATTACTCTCAACATCAGCTGGACCTCTGTGTCTTCCTGACGCCTTACTCTATATGAGAGTCGCTCTCCTGCTTTGACAATATCTAGTACTCTGCTGATGACCGGATCTTGTCTTTGCTCACGTGCCCAATCTGTGGCAGCGTACATGACCCGAGTACATCAGCTTGGTAGAACCCAACAGGGATGGCAGAGGCCTCACTTGCTTCACTGTACTCGTCATGAAACTCATCACTTCTCATACTGAGCTCAGTTGAGCTTTAGCGGGATGCTAACATCAATATATGCTAACACACAGTAACACGAGCCGCTACTACAGGAAACACAGGCTAATAGGCTAACAGGCTAATCGCGACTAGATTGAGAATTCTTTACTCAGACATAGCATCGTTACAGAGTGATACACAACACACACACTGAGATATACATTACCTCGGGCAGATTGTACACAACGTCCTTTACACACTGGGAACTCTGCACTCAGCGGGTAAAGTACAGTACGCTCCGCTCCCTCTCATCAGCGCGTCCTCCACACAGCCGCCTGCTCTGCTTGCCGTCTGACTCAGCCCCTGAACCCGACCTACGGGGTCAACCTGAGTTCCCGCCCCTCCGCCCTTCTGATTGGCTTTTAAGTTGGCAACAACCAACGCAATTAACATATCACGACAGACAACCAAATCCTGCCAAAAGTTAGTTTGTGAACTGTCCACGTTTTCCCCCTGACTTGTATAGCCAAACAAACTATTTACATTTCAGTCAACTTCACTGACACTACGATGAACGTAACGCAGTGACATGTATCAGCCTATACTGCTCTTTTTCTTTTCTTTTATTCACATGAGCTGTATTAAACATTCATCTTAACTGATTTTAAGTAATTACTTTTTTAAACTTTAAGTCATATTTATTTGTCTGAAATGTCAGATTTTAGACGGGGCTACATTTATAAGGGTGGGGACACCTGCAGTCACTGTATTGTTTATAAGGGTGGGGACACCTGCAGTCACTGTAATGTTTATAAGGGTGGGGACACCTGCAGTCACTGTATTGTTTCTAAGGGTGGGGACACCTAGCAGTCACTGTATTGTTTATGAGGGTGGGGACACCTGCAGTCACTGTATTGTTTCTAAGGGTGGGGACACCTAGCAGTCACTGTATTGTTTCTAAGGGTGGGGACACCTAGCAGTCACTGTATTGTTTATAAGGGTGGGGACACCTGCAGTCACTGTATTGTTTATAAGGGTGGGGACACCTGCAGTCACTGTATTGTTTATAAGGGTGGGGACACCTGCAGTCAGTGTATTGTTAATAAGGGTGGGGGTACCTGCAGTCACTGTATTGTTTATAAGGGTGGGGACACCTGCAGTCAGTGTATTGTTAAGGGTGGGGGTACCTGCAGCCACTGTATTGTTTATAAGGGTGGGGGTACCTGCAGCCACTGTATTGTTTATAAGGGTGGGGACACCTGCAGTCACTGTATTGTTAATAAGGGTGGGGACACCTGCAGTCACTGTATTGTTAATAAGGGTGGGGACACCTGCAGTCAGTGTATTGTTAATAAGGGTGGGGGTACCTGCAGCCACTGTATTGTTTATAAGGGTGGGGACACCTGCAGTCACTGTATTGTTAATAAGGGTGGGGACACCTGCAGTCACTGTATTGTTTATAAGGGTGGGGACACCTGCAGTCAGTGTATTGTTAATAAGGGTGGGGGTACCTGCAGTCACTGTATTTTTTATAAGGGTGGGGACACCTGCAGTCAGTGTATTTTTTATAAGGGTGGGGACACCTGCAGTCAGTGTATTTTTTATAAGGGTGGGGACACCTGCAGTCAGTGTATTGTTAATAAGGGTGGGGACACCTGCAATCAGTGTATGGTTAATAAGGGTGTTATGCTCGCGCACCAGAACCCGACCCGTGTGGCGAAACCCAAGACAGACAGACACGAGATGACTTCTAAGTCTACAAAGGGAGGTTTTATTGTGGGAGGGAAATGTATGGTGAAAAAAGGCGTTCTGTTAGTGGGATGTGTGAATAAACTATGTGTGGTGTCCCGTGGTTTGCGTGAATAACTATGTGTGAGTGTTTTTAGCCAATGTGTGGTGCGGTATGTAAATGACCAGGAGGTGTTGAAGAAATGTGCGTGCACCTGGCGAGAAAGTCCAGTCCGTGATCCAAGAGGGGTTGTCCGAGAAAGTCCAGGTCCGAGATCCGGGAAGTCGAGTCCGAAAGGAGGGGTCCAGGTAGAGGGACAAGGGGGGAGATCGCAGGAGAGGTCCGGGGAGAAACGTGAAGGTCGCTGGGGACGAGGGAGACGCGGGGAGCCGTGGAAATCGCGGAGGGAGAGTCTTGGGAGGAAACAGAGACACGAAGATAAGACACTGGGGAATAAACAGAAAGCAAGGAACGCTGGAGGGCTTGTCAGAACTTTACCGCAGGGTTCAGTACGTCGAAGCACTGAGAGACGTTCTGGGAGGCTTCTTGTAGAAGGCTCCCTGATTGCCACAGGCGTGCCTGATGGATGATGGCAAACACCTGGTGCAGTGCAGCGCTCGTGTCCTCAGAGCGCGAGCCGAGCGCTCGGGTGTTTCCGGCACGTCCGAGCTGGGGGAGTGGCTTGAACGTGCCGGGGAGGCAGCTCGGGGCGGTGTAAGCACAACAGGACCCCCCCCCCTCCTACGGGAGACACCGGGCGACCGCCCGATGGCGTTGGGGTGGGCCCGATAGAACTCCTCCAGGAGTGCAGGGTCGGCCAGGTAGGACCGGGGAACCCAGCTGCGGTCCTCGGGCCCATAGCCAACCCAGTCCACCAGGTATTGGTACCCACGCCCCCGGCGGCGTACGGCGAGCAGCTGGTCGACATCCCAGACCATGTCACCACCGTCGAGGACCCTGGGGGGTGGAGGAGCTTGGACAGGGGGAGACAGGGGGTTGGTGGCTACCGGTTTGAGGCGCGAGACATGGAAGACGGGATGGATCTTGAGTGAGGTAGGGAGATGGAGACGCACCGCCGAAGGGTTGACGATGCGGTCGATGGTGTAGGGACCGACGTAGCGGGGAGCCAGCTTCCGGTTGAGGGTAGGGAGGGGCAGGTCCCGGGCCAGGAGCCATACCCTCTGGCCAGGTCGATAAGCTGGGGCCGGCACTCTCCGCCGGTTGGCGCTGCGCCGGGCCCGCTCTGTAGCTCGCAACATAGCGGCCCGGGCGGTCTTCCAAACGCGCCGACATCGGCGGAGATGGGTCCTCGTGGACGGGACCGCCACCTCCAACTCCTGATGGGGGAACAGAGGGGGTTGATAGCCCAGGGAACACTCGAAGGGGGACAAACCGGTAGCCGAACTCTCCATGGAGTTGAGCGAGTACTCCACCCAGGGCAGGTACTTGCTCCAGGAGGCGGGGTTGCTGGTGGTAACGCAACGCAAAGCCGCCTCCAGGGCTTGATTGGCCCGCTCTGCCTGCCCATTGGTCTGGGGGTGATACCCGGAGGAGAGGCTGACCGTGGCCCCAATCCCCTTACAGAAGGCCTGCCATACCTTCGAAGTGAACTGGGGACCACGGTCAGAGACAATGTCCAGGGGAATCCCATGAGGTCGGACGACGTGGGAGACGAGAAGGTCCGCCGTCTCGGCTGCAGAGGGGAGTTTGGTGAGGGCAACAAAATGGACGGCCTTGGAAAACCGGTCGACAATGGTCAGAATGGTGTCATTGCCTTGGGACACGGGGAGGCCAGTTACGAAGTCCAAGGCAATGTGGGACCAAGGTCGGCCGGGGACAGGAAGGGGGCGCAGGAGACCTGCTGGAGAGCCTTGCTGCGGGCGCAGGTGGTGCAGGCTGCCACGAACTCTCTGGTGTCTGCCTCCATGGTGGGCCACCAGAAACCCCTGCGGATGAAGGCCGCCGTTCGGTAGACACCGGGGTGGCAGGCAAGATGGCTGGAGTGGCCCCACTCCAGCACCTGGGGCCGGACAGAGGGAGGCACAAATAACCGGTTCCGGGGTCCATTGCCTGGGTCGGGATGGGCGCGCTGGGCCCTTCTCACCACTGATTCGATGGCCCAGGTGACGGCGCCCACCACCCGGGCCGGGGGAAGGATGGTGTCTGGGGCGTCAGGGGACCCCTCGGGAAACAGACGGGAGAGGGCGTCTGCCCTGACGTTCTTGGTGCCCGGGCGGTAGGTGAGGGTGAAGTCGAACCGGCTGAAGAAGAGAGCCCAGCGCGCCTGCCTGGGGTTGAGCCTCTTAGCCGTCCGTACGTAGGTCAGGTTTTTGTGATCGGACCATACGATGAACGGCTGCCCTGCTCCCTCCAGCCAGTGTCTCCACTCCTTTAGGGCGGCGTGGACGGCCAGCAACTCCCTGTTGCCGATGTCCTAATTCTTCTCCGCAGGACTGAAACGCCGGGAGAAGAAGGCGCACGGGTGGATCTTCTGGTCCTCCTCCGACCGCTGGGAGAGGACGGCTCCGATGCCCGTGTCCGATGCGTCCACCTCCACGATGAACTGTCTGCACGGGTCCGGGTGGGCGAGCACCGGAGCCGTTGTGAACAGCCTCTTCAGGGCCAAGAAGGCGGCTTCCGCCTCCGATGTCCAGGAGAAGGGGCGGAGGTTGGAGGTGAGTGCAGTGAGGGGGGCGGCCACACGGCTGAACCCCCTGATGAAGCGCCGGTAGAAGTTTGCAAACCCCAGGAAGCGCTGGAGTTGCGTCCTGTTGGTGGGCCGTGCCCACTCCTCCACCGCTCGGGTCTTCCTGGGGTCAGTGCGGACGAGCCCCTTCTCCACGATGTGGCCAAGGAACTCCACGGAGGCGGAGTGGAACACGCACTTCTCGGCTTTCACGAAGAGCCTGTTCTCCAGCAGCCGTTGGAGGACCAGGCGGACATGCTGGTGGTGTTCCTCCTCAGTCCTGGAGAACACGAGTATGTCATCCAGGTACACCACCGCGAACGTGTTCAGCATGTCCCGGAGCACGTCGTTGACCAATGCCTGGAAGACGGCCGGGGCGTTGGTGAGGCCGAAGGGCATAACGAGGTACTCGAAATGCCCTAGGTGGGTGTTGAAGGCCGTCTTCCATTCATCCCCTTCCCGGATGCGCACCAGGTGGTACGCGCTGCGCAGGTCCAGCTTCGTGAACACCGTGGCGCGAGTGAGTGGCTCGAACGTGGAACTCATAAGGGGGAGTGGGTATTTATTTTTCACCGTGATATTATTTAACATTCGATAATCTATGCAAGGCCTCAGGCTGCCCTCCTTCTTTGCCACAAAAAAGAAGCCCGCCGCCACCGGGGAAGACGAGGGCCTTATGATTCCTGAGGCCAGGGACTCTGATATAATTGCGCATAGCCTCCTTCTCTGGGACGGAGAGGTTATACAACCGACCGGTGGGAAGGGCGGCCCCGGGAAAGAGATCTATGGCACAATCATAGGGACGGTGAGGGGGGAGGGAAAGTGCACTCTTTACTAAATACAGGGG